>NC_054381.1:55877552-55994468 GCF_017654675.1 Xenopus laevis | reverse complement strand
AAGAGAGCATATGGCTAGTTATAAGTTATATAAGTGACATTGTGCCACAGTAGCCATTTGAGCCTTATTTTATATTTTTTTTTAAAGTTCATCCTGCCTTAGGGCAATAGCGTTATGGGTATAGAGGGCGGGGGTGACAAACTATCAACCCTCTGACCTAGCTTGTTTACGTCTTAGGATTTTAGACGTTCGATATCATTATATAGACAACGACCTTCCGTAAATTTCTCTTTTGATAAACCATAACGCCTATAGACTCCTATCAAAAATTGTATTTTTTATAAATTATTCCTTTTTCTCTGGTGATATAACTGTACATGTACTTGCTCTATATATAACAGTTCTATGGGGGCAAAAAATCTACTGTGTTTAATGTTTTTAAAGTTGATGTTTCTAGTACAGGGTAGGAGTTAATCAAATTATGGAAGGTATGTGTTATCCAGAAACTCCAGGTCGAGCATTCTGGATAAAGTCCCATAACGTGTATAGCTGGTAATTGCTCTGTATACTGCCAGCTTATGATCTGTGTAGACTGAGCAACTACGATATAATCAAACACTGATGTAGATAATCATCTTTGTTAGCAACTATAAGTAAATAGGTTAATCCTTTCATGCTTTTTTAGGGTTAAAAACCACCATTATATACAGTCTTATTTTTGGAGGTTTTTATTGTTATTTCATGTCTCTCTTCCAGGTGTGGTTTTGCTACTGGAACTGGAGAATATCCGGCTGGTGTCTATAAATTATAACTATCATTTTTGCCTGCCGAGGAGGGACCTTCTTTTTAGACTTAAACAGCATTCGCCTTAAGGTGACCACTCCAGTGCCCGGGATTAAAATCCGTTCTTTCGAGTGGACAAGATTTGCAAGCAGATTCCCAGTTTCAAGAGGCATGAACGATCCGTGCATTTCTGAATGTGAATTGATGCATCTCCAGTACGGCTCACAGTCTTGTCATCAGAATCTTGCACGGGAGTTGGGTACCACAGAAGGCCCAATGTAACTTGTACTTGTGATTTGTTTCAAAAGGATAGTGCTATAAACTATTTTTTCCAATACGTTCAGTGTTTTTTTTTTTAACGTACTGTATATAATGTGTATATCTTATATATCACCTTGTAGCAATAGGACCCCGACAACTGAATACAAGAATTCTGTTTTATATAATGTGTCAGTTTATTAAAATTATCCTGCTGTTTTGGAATATCGGGGAGAGAATTGTGAGTGCTTAAAACAGAAAAAACTCTCAATGTCGTTATTTATAGACTATGGGGCGAGTGCAGAAGATTTTCTTCTAATTTTGCTAAGATAAGGGAATTAGTTGTGCTTGAGATGTTTGGACAGTTTTGAAGAAGAGGAATGGCAGCCCTACGTATGCGATAGGCAAATGAGTAATTCTGGGGGATCCCATTGGTTTTTACTTTTTCTTCTCCTAAAGTTGACAGCAATTCTGTTCATCAGTTTAAAACAAGGCGAGGGGGGGTTATTGAGTCGGGCCAGCTAAAGGGCGAGAATGGTGGAAGCCGGAGGCATGTATGAATGAATTTGCTCTCGTTTGTGGCGATTCATATCTAATAAAAAAAATAGGTAGTTCTATTATTCTTATTTATGAGCTCTTTCTACATAGCCAACTGAATGAATTGCTGTTTCCCCATTTTCCCCATTGTCAGCATAGGCTCTTACAGACGAGGTTTTTAACCTGGTCGCCTGCGATTCCGTTTTTCTGCGTTCAGCGAGGGGAAGCGAACAGGAATAAGGCGCATTACATTTTTTCAATGGGCTGTACTCACACAGGACGCGTGTAGGAGCCGAACGCAGGTTGAGATGCAACATGGCTGCATTTTTCCTGCGTTCGGCGCCTGTGTGAGTACAGCCCCATTGGAAAAAAATGTAATGCGTCTATTCCTGCGGCTCCCTGCGGCTGAACGCAGAAAAACGGAATGCAGGGGAGCGCAGGTAAAAACACTCGTCTGTAGAGCCCTTATGCTGACAGATGGGAAAATGGGGAAACATGAATTCATTCAATTGGGCTTATGTAGAAAAGCTGCAAAACAACATTATAGATTTTTTTTAAGGAAAGGTATTTAAGAATTCCAAATAATACAAAACAGACATCTTGTCACTTGCATGAAAAACTTTATTTGGCTGCAGAAAAACACAAATGAACACAAAGACAGCAGCAGTGGAAGTCATCATATTCCAATTATACCTAAATTCCCCTGGAGTTATTAATTAGTAGTAGAAACATCATTCAGTTAATGAGTAATGAATTAATTGTGGAAAACATCATTCAGTTTACGAGTTATTAATTAGTAGTGAAAAACATAATTTACTTATCGAGTTATTAATTAGTAGTGTAAAAATTAAGGTAACAGGTTAATAATTAGTGGAAACATCATTCAGTTAACAAGGTTATTAATTAGTAGTCAAATTTTTTTATTGCTTATTAGTGGTCGAAACATCATTAAGTTAACGAGTTATAATTAGTAGTGAAAAACATCATTCAGTTATTGCGTTATTAATTAGTAAGTGCAAACATCATTAAGTTAACAAGTTAATAATTAGTAGTGTTAATGAGTTATTAATTAGTTGTGGAAAACATCATTCAGTTAAAGAGTTATTAATTAGTTGTGGAAACATCATTCAGTTAAGTTATTAATTAGTAGCAGAAAGCATTCAGTTAACGAGTTCATTAGTAGTGCAAAACATTCAGTTAATGGATTATTAATTAGTGATAGACACTTAATTACGTAACAAGTTATTAATAAGTTGTGGAAACAAAATTCAGTTAACGACGTATTAAATAGTAGAAAACATCATTCTTATTAACGAGTTTTTAATTAGTAGTGGAAACATCATTCAGTTATTGAGTTATAAATTAGTAGTGGAAACATTCAGTTAACGAGTTATTAATTAATAGTGAAAAACATTTGCTTATCCAGTTATTAATTAGTAGTGCAAACATCTTTAAGTTAACAAGCTAATAATTAGAGGAAACATCATTCAGTTAATGAGTTGTTAATTAGTAGTGCAAACAATATTCAGTTAACAAGTTATTAATTATTAGTCGAAACATTGATATGGGTTATTAGTGGTTGAAATATCCTTCAGTAAACGATTTTTTAATTAGTAGTGAAAAACATTCTTTTATCATGTTATTTATTAGCAGTGCAAACATTCAGTTAACGAGTTATTAATTTGTTGTGGAAAACATCAGTTAACGAGTTATTAATTAGTAGTGGAAACATTCAGTTAACGAGTTATTAATTAGTAGTAGACAATTAACTTAAGTTATTAATTAGTAGTGTAAACATCATTCAGTTAACAAGCTATTTATTGGTAGTAGACAATTACGTTAAGTTATTAATTAGTAGTGGAGAAATAATTCAGTTAATGATTTATTAATTAATAGTTAAAAACATCATTCTTTTATCGTTATTTATTAGCAGTGCAAACATCATTCATTTAACGAGTTATTAATTAGTAGTAGACAATGAAGTTAACGAGTTTTTAATTAGTACTGCAAACATCATTCAGTTAATGAGTTATTAATTTGTTGTTGGAAAACATCAGTAAAGGAGTTATTAATTAGTAGTGAAAACATCGTTCTTTTATCAAGTTATTTATTAGCAATGCAAACATCATTCAGTTAACGAGTTATTAATTAGTAGTGAAAAGCATCATTCATTTATCGAGTTATGAATTAGCAGTGCAAACATCATTCAGTTAACGAATAATTAATAGTTGGAAAAATCATTCAGTTAACGAGTTAATTAGTAGTGCAAACATCATTCAGTTAACGAGTTATTAATTAGTAGTAGACAATTAAGTTAACAAGTTATTAATTAGTAGTGCAAAAATAATTCAGTTAACGATTTATTAATTAGTAGTGAAAAACATCATTCTTTTATCAAGATATTCATTAGCAGTGCAAACATCATTCAGTTAACGAGTTATTAATTAGTAGTGGAAACATTCAGTAAACGAGTTATTAATTAGTAATAGACAATTAGGTTAACGAGTTTTTAATTAGTACTGCAAACATCATTCAGTTAACGATTTATTAATTGGTAGTGGAAACATTCAGTTAGCAATGTATTAATTAGTAGTCGAAACATTGATGAGAGTTATTAGTGGTCGAAACATCATTCAGTTAACGATTTATTAATTAGTAGTGAAATGCATCATTCTTTATCGAGTTATTAATAAGCAGTGCAAACATCATTCAGTTAACGAGTTATTAATTAGTTGTAGAAAACATCATTCTTTTATCAAGTTATGTATTAGCAGTGCAAACATGATTCAGTTAACGAGATATTTAGTTGTGCAAAACATTATTCAGTTAACGAGTTATTAATTAGTAGTGGAAAACATCATTCATTTATCAAGTTATTAATTAGCAGTGCAAACATCATTCAGTTAACGAGTTATTAATTAGTTGTAGAAAACATCATTCTTTTATCAAGTTATGTATTAGCAGTGCAAACATGATTCAGTTAACGAGATATTAATTAGCAGTGCAAACATCATTCAGTTAACAAGTTATTAATTGGTAGTGGAAAACATCATTTAGTTAACGAGTTATTAATTAGTAGTGGAAAACATCATTCATTTATCAAGTAATTAATTAGCAGTGCAAACATCACTCAGTTAACGAGTTATTAATTGGTAGTGGAAAACATCATTCAGTTAACGAGTTATTAATTAGTAGTGGAAACCATCATTCATTTATCAAGTTATTAATTAGAAGTGCAAACATCATTCAGTTAACGAGTTATTAATTAGTTGTAGAAAACATCATTCTTTTATCAAGTTATGTATTAGCAGTGCAAACATGATTCAGTTAACGAGATATTTAGTTGTGCAAAACATTATTCAGTTAACGAGTTATTAATTAGTAGTGGAAAACATCATTCATTTATCAAGTTATTAATTAGCAGTGCAAACATCATTCAGTTAACGAGTTATTAATTAGTTGTAGAAAACATCATTCTTTTATCAAGTTATGTATTAGCAGTGCAAACATGATTCAGTTAACGAGATATTAATTAGCAGTGCAAACATCATTCAGTTAACAAGTTATTAATTGGTAGTGGAAAACATCATTTAGTTAACGAGTTATTAATTAGTAGTGGAAAACATCATTCATTTATCAAGTAATTAATTAGCAGTGCAAACATCACTCAGTTAACGAGTTATTAATTGGTAGTGGAAAACATCATTCAGTTAACGAGTTATTAATTAGTAGTGGAAACCATCATTCATTTATCAAGTTATTAATTAGAAGTGCAAACATCATTCAGTTAACGAGTTATTAATTAGTTGTGCGAAACATCATTTAGTTAACGAGTTATTAATTAGTAGTGGAAAACGTCATTCATTTATCAAGTTATTAATTAGCACTGCAAACATCATTCAGTTAACGAGTTATTAATTGGTTGTGGAAAACATCATTTAGTTAACGAGTTATTAATTAGTAGTGGAAAACGTCATTCATCTATGAAGTTATTAATTAGCAGTGCAAACATCATTCAGTTAACGAGTTATTAATTGGTAGTGGAAAACATCATTTAGTTAATGAGTTATTAATTAGTAGTGGAAAACATCATTCATTTATCAAGTTATTAATTAGCAGTGCAAACATCATTCAGTTAATGAGTTATTAATTAGTTGTGCGAAACATCATTTAGTTAACGAGTTATTAATTAGTAGTGAAATGCATCATTCTTTATCGAGTTATTAATAAGCAGTGCAAACATCATTCAGTTAACGAGTTATTAATTAGTTGTAGAAAACATCATTCTTTTATCAAGTTATGTATTAGCAGTGCAAACATCATTCAGTTAATGAGTTATTAATTAGTTGTGCGAAACATCATTTAGTTAACGAGTTATTAATTAGTAGTGAAATGCATCATTCTTTATCGAGTTATTAATAAGCAGTGCAAACATCATTCAGTTAACGAGTTATTAATTAGTTGTAGAAAACATCATTCTTTTATCAAGTTATGTATTAGCAGTGCAAACATCATTCAGTTAACAAGATATTAATTAGTTGTGCAAAACATCATTTAGTTAACGAGTTATTAATTAGTAGTGGAAAACATCATTCATTTATCAAGTTATTAATTAGCAGTTCAAACATCATTCAGTTAACGAGATATTAATTAGTTGTGCAAAACATCATTTAGTTAACGAGTTATTCATTAGTAGTGGAAAACATCATTCATTTATCAAGTTATTAATTAGCAGTGCAACCATCATTCAGTTAACGAGTTATTAATTGGTAGTGGAAAACATCATTTAGTTAACGAGTTATTAATTAGTAGTGGAAAACATCATTCATTTATCAAGTTATTAATTAGCAGTGCAAACATCATTCAGTTAACGAGATATTTATTAGTTGTGCAAAACATCATTTAGTTAACGAGTTATTAATTAGTAGTGGAAAACATCATTCATTTATCAAGTTATTAATTAGCAGTGCAAACATCATTCAGTTAAGGAGTTATTAATTAGTTGTAGAAAACATCATTCTTTTATCAAGTTATTAATTAGCAGTGCAAACATGATTCAGTTAACGAGATATTAATTAGTTGTGCACAACATTATTCAGTTGAGTTATTAATTAGTAGTGGAAAACATCATTCATTTATCAAGTTATTTATTAGCAGTGCAAACATGATTCAGTTAACGAGTTATTAATTGGTAGTGGCAAAAACATCATTCATTTATCAAGTTATTAATTAGCAGTGCAAACATCATTCAGTTAACGAGTTATTAATTAGTTGTGCGAAACATCATTTAGTTAACGAGTTATTAATTAGTAGTGAAATGCATTATTCTTTATCGAGTTATTAATAAGCAGTGTAAACATCATTCAGTTAACGAGTTATTAATTAGTTGTAGAAAACATCATTCTTTTATCAAGTTATGTATTAGCAGTGCAAACATGATTCAGTTAACGAGATATTAATTAGTTGTGCAAAACATTATTCAGTTAACGAGTTATTAATTAGTAGTGGAAAACATCATTCATTTATCAAGTTATTAATTAGCAGTGCAAACATCATTCAGTTAACGAGTTATTAATTGGTAGTGGAAAACATCATTTAGTTAACGAGTTATTAATTAGTAGAGGAAAACATTTATTTATCAATTTATTAATTAGCAGTGTAAACATCATTCAGTTAACGAGTTATTAATTGGTAGTGGAAAACATCATTCATTTATCAAGTTATTAATTAGCAGTGCAAACATCATTCAGTTAAAGTTATTAATTAGTTGTGAGAAACATCATTTAGTTAACGAGTTATTAATTAGTGAAATGCATCATTCTTTATCGAGTTATTAATAAGCAGTGCAAACATCATTCAGTTAACGAGTTATTAATTAGTTGTAGAAAACGTCATTCTTTTATCAAGTTATGTATTAGCAGTGCAAACAAGATTCAGTTAACGAGTTATTAATTGGTAGTGGAAAACATCAATTAGTTAACGAGTTATAAATTAGTAGTGGAAAACATCATTAATTTATCAAGTTATTAAATAGCAGTGCAAACATCATTCATTTAACGAGTTATTAATTAGTAGTAGACTATTAAGTTAATAAGTTATTAATTAGTAGTGTAAACATCATTCATTTATCAAATTAATTAGCAGTGCAAAAATCATTCAGTTAACGAGTTATTAATTAGTTGTGGAAAACATCATTTAATTAATGAGTTTTTAATTAGTAGTGGAAAACATCATTCATTTATCAAGTTATTAATTAGCAGTGCAAACATCATTCAGTTAACGAGTTATTAATTAGTATTGAAATCCATCATTCTTTATCGAGTTATTAATAAGCAGTGCAAACATCATTCAGTTAACGAGTTATTAATTAGTTTTAGAAAACATCATTCTTTTATCAAGTTATGTATTAGCAGTGCAAACATGATTCAGTTAACGAGATATTAATTAGTTGTGCAAAACATTATTCAGTTAACGAGTTATTAATTAGTAGTGGAAAACATCATTCATTTATCAAGTTATTAATTAGCAGTGCAAACATGATTCAGTTAACGAGTTATTAATTGGTAGTGGAAAACATCATTTAGTTAACAAGTTATTAATCAGTATTGAAAAACATCATTCATTTATCAAGTTATTAATTAGCAGTGCAAACATCATTCAGTTAAGGTGTTATTAATTGGTAGTGAAAAACATCAGTCAGTTAACGAGTTATCAATTAGCAGTGGAAACATTCAGTTACCAATTCATTAATTAGTAGTCAAAACATTGATATGAGTCATTAGTGATCGAAACATCATTCATTTATCAAGTTATTAATTAGCAGTGTAAACATCATTCAGTTAACAAGTTATTAATTGGTAGTGGAAAACATCATTTAGTTAACGAGTTATTAAGTAGTAGTGGAAAACATCATTCATTTATCAAGTTATTAATTAGCAGTGCAAACATCATTCAGTTAACGAGTTATTAATTGGTAGTGGAAAACATCATTCAGTTAACGAGTTACTAATTAGTTGTAAAAAACATCATTCTTTTATCAAGTTATGTATTAGCAGTGCAAACATGATTCAGTAAACGAGATATTAATTAGTTGTGCAAAACATTATTCAGTTAACGAGTTATTAATTAGTAGTGGAAAACATCATTCATTTATCAAGTTATTAATTAGCAGTGCAAACATCATTCAGTTAACGAGTTATTAATTGGTAGTGGAAAACATCATTCAGTTAACGAGTTAATTAGTAGTGCAACCATCATTCATTTAACGAGTTATTAATTACTAGTAGACAATTAAGTTAACAAGTTATTAATTAGTAGTGTAAACATCATTCATTTATCAAGTTAATTAGCAGTGCAAAAATCATTCAGTTAACGAGTTATTAATTAGTTGTGGAAAGCATCATTTAATTAATGAGTTTTTAATTAGTAGTGGAAAACCATTCATTTATCAAGTTATTAATTAGCAGTGCAAACATCATTTAGTTAACGAGTTTTAATTAGTAGTGGAAAACATCATTCATTTATCAAGTTATTAGTTAGCAGCGCAAACATCATTCAGTTAACGATTTATTAATTAGTTGTAGAAAACATCATTTTATCAAGTTATGTATTAGCAGTGCAAACATCATTCAGTTAACGAGTTATTAATTAGTAGTGGAAAACATCATTCATTTATCAAGTTATTAATTAGCAGTGCAAACATCATTCAGTTAACGAGTTATTAATTGGTAGTGGAAAAAATCATTAAGTTAACGAGTTATTAATTAGTAGTGGAAAACATCTTTCATTTATCAAGTTATTAATTAGCAGTGCAAACATCATTCAGTTAAGGTGTTATTAATTGGTAGTGAAAAACATCAGTCAGTTAACGAGTTATCAATTAGCAGTGGAAACATTCAGTTACCAATTCATTAATTAGTAGTCAAAACATTGATATGAGTCATTAGTGATCGAAACATCATTCATTTATCAAGTTATTAATTAGCAGTGTAAACATCATTCAGTTAACGAGTTATTAATTGGTAGTGGAAAACATCATTTAGTTAACGAGTTATTAATTAGTAGTGGAAAACATCATTCATTTATCAAGTTATTAATTAGCAGTGCAAACATCATTCAGTTAACGAGATATTTATTAGTTGTGCAAAACATCATTTAGTTAACGAGTTATTAATTAGTAGTGGAAAACATCATTCATTTATCAAGTTATTAATTAGCAGTGCAAACATCATTTAGTTAACGAGATATTTATTAGTTGTAGAAAACATCATTCTTTAATCAAGTTATGTATTAGCAGTGCAAACAAGATTCAGTTAACGAGATATTAATTAGTTGTGCAAAACATTATTCAGTTAACGAGTTATTAATTAGTAGTGGAAAACATCATTTATTTATCAAGTTATTAATTAGCAGTGCAAACATCATTCAGTTAACGAGTTATTAATTGGTAGTGGAAAACATCATTCAGTTAACGAGTTATTAATTAGCAGTGCAAACATCATTCAGTTAACGAGTTATTAATTAGTAGTGGAAAACATCATTCATTTATCAAGTTATTAATTAGCAGTGCAAACATCATTCAGTTAACGAGTTATTAATTGGTAATGGAAAACATCATTTAGTTAACAAGTTATTAATTAGTAGTGGAAAACATCATTCATTTATCAAGTTATTAATTAGCAGTGCAAACATCATTCAGTTAACGAGTTATTAATTGGTAATGGAAAACATCATTTAGTTAACAAGTTATTAATTAGTAGTGGAAAACATCATTCATTTATCAAGTTATTAATAAGCAGTGCAAACATCATTCAGTTAACGAGTTATTAATTAGTAGTGGAAAACATCATTCATTTATCAAGTTATTAATTAGCAGTGCATACATCATTCAGTTAACGAGTTATTAATTAGTAGTGGAAAACATCATTCATTTATCAAGTTATTAATTAGCAGTGCAAACATCATTCAGTTAACGAGTTATTAATTGGTAATGGAAAACATCATTTAGTTAACAAGTTATTAATTAGTAGTGGAAAACATCATTCATTTATCAAGTTATTAATAAGCAGTGCAAACATCATTCAGTTAACGAGTTATTAATTAGTAGTGGAAAACATCATTCATTTATCAAGTTATTAATTAGCAGTGCATACATCATTCAGTTAACGAGTTATTAATTAGTAGTGGAAAACATCATTCATTTATCAAGTTATTAATTAGCAGTGCAAACATCATTCAGTTAACGAGTTATTAATTGGTAGTGGAAAACATCATTCAGTTAACGAGTTATTAATTAGCAGTGCAAACATCATTCAGTTAACGAGTTATTAATTAGTAGTGGAAAACATCATTCATTTATCAAGTTATTAATTAGCAGTGCAAACATCATTCAGTTAACGAGTTATTAATTGGTAATGGAAAACATCATTTAGTTAACGAGTTATTAATTAGTAGTGGAAAACATCATTCATTTATCAAGTTATTAATAAGCAGTGCAAACATCATTCAGTTAACGAGTTATTAATTGGTAGTGGAAAACATCATTCAGTTAACGAGTTATTAATTAGCAGTGCAAACATCATTCAGTTAACGAGTTATTAATTAGTAGTGGAAAACATCATTCATTTATCAAGTTATTAATTAGCAGTGCAAACATCATTCAGTTAACGAGTTATTAATTGGTAATGGAAAACATCATTTAGTTAACGAGTTATTAATTATTAGTGGAAAACATCATTCATTTATCAAGTTATTAATTAGCAGTGCATACATCATTCAGTTAACGAGTTATTAATTGGTAGTGGAAAACATCATTTAGTTAACGAGTTAATTAGTAGTGGAAAACATCATTTATTTATCAAGTTATTAATTAGCAGTGCAAACATCATTCAGTTAACGAGTTATTAATTAGTAGTGGAAAGTATCATTCATTTATCAAGTAATTAATTAGCACTGCAAACATCAGTCAGTTAACGAGTTATCAATTAGTAGTGGAAACATTCAGTTACCAATTCATTAATTAGTAGTCAAAACATTGATATGAGTTATTAGTGATCGAAACATCATTCAGTTAACGATTTATTAATTAGTAGTGAAATGCATCATTCTTTATTGAGTTATTAATAAGCAGTGCAAACATCATTCAGTTAACGAGTTATTAATTAGTTGTAGAAAACATCATTCTTTTATTAAGTTATGTATTAGCAGTGCAAACATGATTCAGTTAACGAGATATTAATTAGTTGTGCAAAACATTATTCAGTTAACGAGTTATTAATTAGTAGTGGAAAACATCATTCATTTATCAAGTTATTAATTAGTAGTGCAAACATCATTCAGTTAACGAGTTATTAATTGGTAGTGGAAAACATCAGTTAACGAGTTAATTAATAGTGCAACCATCATTCATTTAACGAGTTATTAATTAGTAGTAGACAATTAAGTTAAAAAGTTAATAATTAGTTGTGGAAACATCTATCAGTTAACGAGTTATTAATTAATAGTGGAAAACATCATTCCGTAACCGAGTTATTACTTAGTAGTGGAAACATCATTCAGTTAATGAGTCATTAATTAGTAGTGCAAACATCATTTAGTTAAAAAGTTTATAATTAGTAGTGGAAAAATCACACAGTTAACGAGTTGTTAATTAGTTGTGGAAAACATTCAGTTAACGAGTTATTAATTAATAGGGCAAACATCATTAAGTTAACAAGTTCTTAATTAGTAGTGGAAACATTAAGTTAACGAGTTATTAATTAGTAGTGGAAACATCATTAAATTAACAAGTTCTTATATCTATTTAAAGATGTTGGAAAAATGTGTTAAAACAAATTAATAAATCAAATGTACAACACGGCATTTGCTGTGAATAAAACGTAAAAGCTCGAGGCAACACTGATATTTCCATAATTCTGTTCATGACCCTCACATCCCCTGACTTCAAATTAAGATAGGTGCCTCTTCCATTGACTTATACAAAATATTAAACGTGATGCATTGTTATCCTGCAGTCTTTCAAATACAAAACACTTCTTTGTGGTAGTAGAGGGAGATCACTAAGAAACACGGCAGTGCACATTTCCAAGTAACAATTGCTTGACAACTGATTTCAATTAAAAATGCCATAGCAGTCAATGGAGTGGACTTTGAGCATTAGAGACCTGCCTCCTGAGCTAATAAATATTGAAGGTGCCTGAAAATGTCCCATGGGCCAGTGCCCAAACAATAAACGTTTGCATAACAAGGCTTTTGCTGCCAAAGAATAATTCATTTTCACCTTTTGGTCAAACTATCTACTAATGCACACAAAAACAATTTCACCTTTCATATTTACTCAACACAGACTTTTCATTTATTTACATTTACTTGGAAATGTATCCCTGGCCTCCCCACCTACTAAGTAGAGGCTGACATATTGCCTGAGTCCTTGTGAAATTAAATGAAGACAGGGTAGGACTGAGCTGGCGGGACATTGGGAAAAACTGGCCCTCATGGCCCAGACCCGCTCCCTGATCTGTCCGGCCCCCAAAGTGAAATATTGATATGCGGTGCCCATGTTTGAGTGCAGTTTGCTCATGAGCACTGTGCTGGCCCCAGAAGTTTGGAACCCGGGGTCCCCAATTATGTCTTATAAAGGTCCATATAAAAGACAGAGAGTTATTTTCAATGTATCCCATTAACACTTATACAGATTTGTCATGCAGTTAAATGTATTTCTGACTGCCCAGCATTATCTTCTGGTGTGCCTTTGGTGCCTCATTCACACACTAATTGTATACATTGTACTGTATGCAAGGTTCTAAATAATGGATGGCAGGGCTGTGTTTCATAAGAAGGTAAACAACTCAAAAGAAACCAACTGGTGTGTCTATCCTCACACACCATCTATTGTATTTAAATGATCTCCACAAAAAGATAAACCACAATATTGGTAAAAAATGCATTCTTTAAGAGGTGGTTCACCTTCAAACAACTAGTTGTTTTCATAGATCACCAGATAAAACTACTTTTTTTCAATGACTTTCCATTTTCTATGTGTAATAATAAGCAAAAATGCCTGTTTGCGCCTATGTCCACACCGCATCAAGTTTCAATGACCACCACAAGAACATAAAGAAATATCGAAACCTCAAAAAGACATCCTCTGCATTTAGACACATTCTTAAGAGACCATAACTCTACATACATATTTAAAAGCAATAAACTGGAGAAAAAATAAGAAAACATGAAATACAATAAACTTTTAGCAAAAGCATACCCATGAAACAGAAATTGCAAGAGATAAATCCAATACAATAACGACAATATTGTACATTTTTGGTCATGTGCAAAAAAATATGTGGATGTAGACCAAGCGCAACAGTATTCCAAGTCACAAGTGAAAAAAATTGTCAGCGATGATCCTAGAGCAAATGAAAGGGCCAGGGAGCAACCCATGTGCCAAGCAAATGCCCCAGGCACACATGCCCCCACTAACGCTATCACTATCTGCCCCTGAATGTAGGGTTGCCACCTTTCTTCCTTGGGGGAACCTGGCAGGGGGCGGGCTGGTGAAGTCGGGGTGTGGGGCAGATGACGTTGGGGACAAACGCCGGATAATGTAGAGGGCAGGGAGGTGATGTTGGGGGGCGGGCCAGATAAGGTCAAGGGCGGGCTGTTGACATGTCGATCAGCGATTGCCTGATCACCATGTCATTCACTTCAATGTCCTGTCCGGATTTGGAAATCCGGAAAGGCACTTTTCACCCGGGCAGCCCCTCCAAAACCTGGGTGATATCCAGAAAAGTGGCAACCCTACCCGTATGTGTTATAATAAGCGCCTAAGTCCACATCGCATCAAGTTTCAATGACCACCACAAGAACATAAAGAAATACAGAAACCTCAAAAGACACCCTCTGCATTTAGACGCATTCTTAGCGACCATAACTCTGCATACATATCTGAAAGCAATAAACTGGACAAAAAATAAGAAAACATGAAATACAATAAACTTTTAGCAAAGGCATACCCATGAAACAGAAATTGCAAGAGATAAATCCAATACAATAACGACAATATACTACATTTTTGGTCATGTGCAAAAAAAGATGTGGATGTAGACCAAGCGCAACATTATTTCAAGTCAGACAAAAAATAAGAAAACATGAAATGCAATAAACTTTTAGCAAAAGCATACCCATGTCAGAAATATCAAGAGATAAATCCAATACAATAATGACAATATTGAACATTTTTGTGCAAAAACTAAGAGGATGTAGACCAATCACAGCACTAATTCAAGTCACAAGTTGTCAGCGGGTCCTTTTGCATTGCTCCATGAGGATCTTAGAGCAAAGAAAGGACCAGGGAGCAACCTGTGTGCCAAGCAAATGCTTTTGATAGTAAACGTTGCTGACCCCTGAACTAGACCAAAGACATAAACACAAATCCTAATTCATATTGCCATATTTTCAGCACAGACGCAGCCCTATTAGAAAATTGTATCACAGTGATGTATCTGTTTCCACGCTGTTCAGCACCAAATGGGAGGATGCTTTTGAATTTTAAAGATAGCTGCTACATTCTGTAGAATATCAGCATAATCCAGTTCTTTTAGGGTCACTCTCCTCCAATGCCACCCCTACCTGCCCATGCATGGTCTTGACTAATGCTATACAAGCTATACACATCATAGGCTGCAATGCTACAAACCATTAAAAATACTACAAACTTTTAAAACATCTCAAAACAAAGATATAAACACTGCAGATCAACTGTATTACATCAACAGAGATGTAGAACTGCAAGATCAAACAGGGTGCAGCTGCAGCATCTACACAGTTCTACACTATTGTCCCCTCCAAGGGTCTTAATTGACTCGTAAACAATCCATAAAGGCTGACAAATTTAGGCTCAGTTACTACACCTCTATGCTGTAATGCTCCATAAGTAGAGAATATATACATACCAACAGCCTACACATAAAAAAAAAACACTAAAAACAACTACATCATAAACTGAACACCTATCACCTACCACCACTAAAAAAAAACTTTACTGAGCAAGAATGATTTTGCAGGACATAAATTCCTGGGGGTGGGGGGTATGCATAGCCGTTGTGCCATACATAAACATGCCCCTCAAATATTCTAATATTAAACAAAATAAAGTGTACAATATATAAAAATATATGCATTGGCATTACTCCCACAGCTAAACAGAAATAAAATCACATTGCAATATATTTGACATTTAAATTCTCTCTCAAAAAAGCAGTATCACCATTTATCGTAAGCACTCACACTTTACCAGATTTGTATATACATCTCTAGCAATATAGAGATAAATAGAGAAAAAGATAATAAAGCATTAAATGCACTAAAATAAAGTTTGCCACACATCACTAGTTCTGTGTTCACACATATACAATTTTTAGGATATTAAATATTAAGATTTTAAATCTATTTACTCTTCAATAAATACATAATGTGTTGTTTTTTAATTTAGAGGCAAATAGAAAAGGAACTTCCCTGCTCTCCATTTACCTATGCAGCATTATCAAATAATCTCTGTTTTAAACATTTAATAAATATGCACATGAAAATGCCAGCAAGTGAATAAAGAGTGAATCCGTGGGATTCCATCGTTGGGGCACAGAGCGCATTACGTTTTTTTGAAATTTGGCTTTTTGTCGCCTCTGGTAACTTGCGGGGCAATGCGGTCTAAGACAAGGCTCTCTCCTTGCCTCATGGCAGGCACCCACTGGAAATGACAGGCACCTAAATGCCCGTACAGCACTAAGGCCTTTGGTATTTGCTCTCAGGGCAGAACACTGGCAGACAGAATGCTCCTCTCTACCTGTCACTGCGCCTAATACTAATGACAAGCCTGTAATTGAACACAGATGAGATGGAACAGTGACAGGAGCACCCCAACCAAAACACTAGCTTGAAAGCTTGAGCACTGAGATCTGTCTGTCACTGTTCTGTATGCGTTCAATACAGACCTAGTTGATGATTAGTATAAGGAGCAGTAAGGAGTAGTCACAAGTGGAGAAGGGGCACTGTCCTCTGCCTCAGCTGCAAACAAAATGTGCTGTGTGCCAGGGGCCTAGTGTGTAAGTACCTAAAATAACAATTTCTGAGTGAGCTGCCACTGCTGCTTTGGGGCCAGATAACATTTTTAATAATTCTGACTTACCTTGCCATGTATTTTTGTCTGAGGCGTTATCCTTTTCCTCTGGAATGAACGAGCCTTTACTAGCAGCAGTAGCTGTAGGGGTAAAATAAAGAAATTAACACAAAAAATATTTTTTTTTCAATATAAAAAGAGTAAACTGCATCAGAGCACATTCTAGTAGCAACCAATCAAAATCTTCCTTATAGTAGACGGATCAGAACTATTTCCTTATTGTTATTATATATATATATATATATATATATATATATATATATATATATATTCAGAGGACATACCATGTGACAGATTAGGGCATTTCTATTTCTAAAGCCCATCTTCAACACACAACCACTGCTTTTATAATAACCCTGACATTTCTCATATATATCATGCAGCACCTTATGCATCTATGGCAAGATCCATAGAATCCCTATAAACTAGCTACAGTAATAGTGATATTCATAACTATGTAAATATAATGCCAACACTCCTACATATATACGCACAGATATTATTTCCCAACCATGCACAGAAGGTGGTCCATGCTACTTGTTGCTCAACCCAGAATTTAAGCACGCTGGGGAACACGCTGCAAACCAGCAAACCTGATTTCTCCAGCCAACGGAAATAATTGTCATCACTATCTGCTGGGCAGCTCAGCCCAGAAATTAGGCATAATTTAGTTAAACAAAAAGTTAACCTTGATTGTTATGTGTATTTTGTCAACCCTTGCTGCTATAACTATAAAAAGATACTATCTCACCTTCCTGCCATTATTGGGAATTTTATTGGAATTAAAATAATAAATAATAAAAATTAATCATTACAGAAAAAAATCAAACAAAACTGATAGCATCAATTAACAAAGCACCAAATCCTTATATTATCCCATCCTACTGATTTCTCCTGCCAACGGAAATAACTGTCATCACTATCTGCTGGGCTACTAGCTACAATAATAGTGATATTAATAATATGTAAATATAATGCCAACACCCCTACACATACTCACAGATATTATTTCCCAACAAGACATAGAAGATAGACACATGCTACTTGTTGCTCAACCCAGAATTTAGCCAAGCTGGGGAACATGCTGCAAACCTGATTTCTCCTGCCAATTGAAATAACTGTTATCACTATCTGCTGGGCAGGTCAGCCCAGAAATTAGGCATAATTTAGCAAAACAAAAAGTTAACCTTGATGGTTATGTGTATTTTGTCAACCCTTGCTGCTATAACTATAAAAAGATTCTATCCCACCTTCCTGCCATTCTAAGTACTCAGACTGCTGCTCCCGACCTTGCTTACTTTTCTTTCTCACTCTCAATTTTCAGTTTCCCCACTGGGCTCCTTTTCCTTTCCCCTTTCCCTTTTCTCCATACCCACCACCTTTCAGTCGTCCCCTCCGCTGCCTTCATTCCTGCCATTATTGGGGTATGTGCTGCTGTCTGCTGCCCACTAGTCAGACCACACAACCAGCAATCCATCTTCAACTAACTGTCATCACTGTCTGCTGAACAGATTACCCCAGAAGTTAGGCACAATTTAGTTAATCAAAATATAACCTTGATGATCATATTTTCTCAACCCTTGCTGCAATTTACAGGTAACTATAAAAAGATAATATCTCACCTTCCTGCCATTATTGGGGTACATGCTACAGGATACTAGCGAGACCACACAACCAGCAGTCCATCCTCCTGATTCCTCCTTCCAACTGAACTAACTGTCATTACTGTGGGCGTGGCTTCAGAAAGGAGGACTTCCTCCTTCCAACTGACCTAACTGTCATTCCTGGGGGTGTGGCTTCAGAAGGCTGTGTGCATTGGCTGGTACAGCACGTGGGCAGTTGTACTGAATAAAAAGGGCACCCCATATTAACCCTTGGTTCCCATGCCCATTTGCAGCTATACCAGTGAATCATATTCACACATGACTAGAAACCACTTGCCTGACATATTGAGCCCATCCCTGACACACACCCCTCAACTAAACGTCTGTACAAAGCAGGGAGAGCAATAGCAATATGTAAGGATATCATCACATGTACAAATGTAACACAGCTGTACTGTACCCTGGTCCCTGAAACACAAAACTGCCTTCAAAATTGTTCATCTATTTTCCCATCAGCATACCTGGCTCGGCAAGTTTGTCAGACAAGTTCTATGTCAGCTGCTGGCTCCGCGGGCCAATAGAAAACAGGGGGTGTGGCTTTGCATAACGCAGCGCCGCCCCCTTTCACTAGTTTTCAAGCCGCTGTCCCTAAGTTACTCCTTCACTAAGCAGCACTTGTTAACTACAACTCCCAGCTGCCTCAGCAATTCATTTGCTGTTTTACGTACTCCCCTTGGCAAGAACTAGAAAGTCCTGAGAACTCCACCCCCATGTCTCCCATGTGTCACGTGTATAAGGCAGTACAGTCAGTGTCTCTGTGGGGACAGCTTCCAGTAACACTCATTTCACCTGCAAAACATCTGCCTCCCTAAGGTGATCTCTCCCCAATGTTAACATTCAATTATTCACACTGATTATTCCCTCGCTCCCTGTGTCATCCCTTATTTCTACTCTCTGCCCTGCGGCACCGCCCCTAACCCCGCCCACCTCTATCATCCCTCCCCATATGCTTCATGCACCCTCCTCTCCCTCCTTCTAAGTTACTTGTATGTCCTGGGGACAGGTGTCTTTAATCCTACCTGAGGTATAGACATCTGCAGGCTCCTCCATGTCATTTCTCCTGCACGATATGTTTTCCCCTTCATAAGCCGTTTTTGCTTTCCCTGTTGACAGAAAGTCCCGCCCCACCATAGCTACAGCCAATCAGAATCGATAGAGGGCAGTCCGTTTTGATTGGCTCGTCTGCAACAGCAATAATGGAATACTGCTTGCTCATTGGATTACATAAATGTTCCCACCCTCTGCTGGAAGGCGATTGGCTGAGAGCTGCTAGGGCGGGGAATCTGAGTCATATAGTTTAGATGCCAATGAGGGCAGGAATACTGGATGCTGCAAGTAAGTTGAAGGAAGCCTGACACCTGACATAGATGTAGAGATCATGGAGGGGGTAAGATCCAATGGAATAGGGCAGATACATGACTAAATGCTAACGTTGGGGAGGTGGGAATTGTGACAGAGGGAGAGAGCCTGTAGCACATGTATTACGGAACGCATTTTAGGACGGACTGTATTGACAGACGAGCTGCGCCAGTTTCTGTGTTTTGCTGCTGTCCTTGGCATGATGTTTGTTTCCAAATTGGGATATTGTAAAATGGCAAGTTCTGTGGAATTTCTAATGTTCTTTGCTTTCCTATTCGGCGAGTCGTGCAGTCGTTTTAACCCTTTCACTACCAGAGGATTTGGGAGGTTTTTTTTGTACTTTTGTGTAATTACAAATTTATAGCAATCTATTCTTAATGTCTAAAAAATGGAAAAGTCAAAAATATTTGACTTAATATAACCACCTATCAGAAACCATTTATTTTATGCATGAAAATACAATTGTATACAATTTGTCCCATGACTCCCAAATGCGTCAATAAAAAAGATGTCGTTTTGTGGAAAGTTCTGACTTGTATATGACAAAAAGCAACAGCAGTACTTTACTAAAGTCCAAGAGCGCTGCTCCAGAAATCTGCAGACTTCAGAAATATAAAACTAACAGTAGGTTACCCTTAGGAAACTGGACATTTTTGGAAAAAAAAATATGACTAATCTAAAATGGGTAAATATGTCTTTCTACGCCTAAATTACCAAGTTTCAATGCTTTCCTAAAATTATCAGCTTTTATAAAAAAAAAATTGGAAACCTTGAAAAATATCCTCAAAGCTTCCAATTCAGAGGATCTTATCTCCTACAGGTCAACAATTAATGCATAGGCTTACCTAGGCTATAGGGGCCCGTGGGGCTTTTTAAGTTATTGTTTTCTTTAAAAAATATATTTTTTTGCTGTGTTGGCAGAATCGGAGAAGATTAAGCAAAACAGCAAGGCACATAAGTGCAGCTTTATAGAGACTCACACAAAGTACAGGCACTGACATGCTTTGCCTAATCTTCTCCCAGCTAGCCAGAAAGCAGGTACTGGCCGTGCACAAGGGCAGCATGGCACCCGACCGGCCCAGTAGCAGCTGCAAGCCTGCAGCACAGTTTAATATTTTTATAAAGCCGTACACATGGGGGGCAGCACGGCACTGCTGTAGGCCTGCTAAGGCAACACAGTAAACTATTTTTTAAAGAAAATAAAAATAATTGGAAAAAAATTCAGGCCTGGAAGCAAGTACCAGATGTACACAGGGGGCAGTATAGCACTTGGCTAGACCCAGGCCCAGGGCAAAGTGCAGAAAAAAATACAAGATACTATAAAAGCAAAGAAAAAACAAATAATAATTGAAAGCCAATGCTAGATGGGCCCATGCCCCTTATGTCTGCAGATACACTGTGCACCTGTGACCCTGGCTCAGCATCACAGATAAGGGCCCTGTGGAAACTGTAACCTAAGGGCCTCACATCTCATTAATCAGCCAGTGTGCATATTACATATATAAGTAAAAGTAAAAAAAAAAAAAGCAAGGCAACAAGTACTTTTTGTGCGCGCGCGCATGTTGTACACTTGCTAAAGTTGTGTGAGTGCATATATAACTCTGTATACATGTGTGTGAGAGTTTATATGTGCCAAAGTGTGAATAAGTCTTTAAAATTAGAAAAAGCTTGCATGAATGTGTGTTGTGTGTAAAATAGGTCTGCTGGAGGGAGACACCTGTAGAAGGCTTGTAGAGTGTATCCAGTAGGAAATTATGGGGGGGCTTCTAGGAAAAGGCAAAACAGCAGACATGTAATTGTCGTAAGTCTGCTGTTTAGAACCAATCCTCAGAAGATCAGGTCTAAGGATAAATTGCACGTGCACCTGGAGTTGTTCCCAGAGCCCTCTGCCAAGGTAGAGAATGCCAAGCACCGTCAGCACCAACCCCACCTGCGGCCCAAACTTGTCAAATTTACCCCTCTCCACACCTTCCCAACTTGTAAAAACTTTCCTTCTGACTTTGCACAACTCGAGTTCCACCTGCACCCCCCTTCCCTGCAGACCGAACTTGTAACTGCCTCTGCACAACAAGTTCCCCCAGCACGTCACTCGCACCCCCCAAACTTGTTGCATTAGCCAATTTGCCTCTGCACATTAATATCTTTATGTATTTAGATATAGAATTTGTGTGAAATATATTATCCTTTATTAAAGTAGGGTTGGATCTGTCCATTGGGTGTCTAGAGTGTGTATATTCTGGGACTAAGTTTGTATTAAAGGGGTGACTCATTCTAAGCCACTTTTCAATTGCCCTTCTTTTTTTCTTTTTTATAGTTTTTGAATTATTTGCTTTCTTCTTCTGAATCTTTCCAGCTTTCAAATGGGGGTCACGAGGGCCAGAACTAGGTGTAGGCAGAAGAGGCGCCTACCTAGAGCACATCAATACGGGGGAGCTGAGCAGGTACCTGTTAATGGGTCTTTGCCTACCACCAGTCACTCCCCTCTGTCACTCTCCTCTCCTTCGCCTTCCCTCTGCCTCCCCTCTGATGCACTTCCCCCCTCCTCTGTCCTCCCCTCTGCCGCTTTCCCTTCGTTCACTCTACTCTCCTTATCCTCTGTCTATTTACCCCAGTTTACGGCACGTGGACGTTTACACGTGCCCACTGGTGAGGAGGGTGGTGGCCGCTTGGTTGCCTAGGGCTGCTGGACGGATTGTTCTCGCCCTGGGGGTCACGGATCACATACAAAATCAAATGCTTTGTAAGGCTGCAAAATGTACAGTTATTGCTACTTTGTATTGCTGATCTTTCTATTCAGGCCCTCTCCTACCCATATTCCAGTCTTGTAGATTAATTATTGCTAGGATAATTTGGACCCTAGCAACCAGATTGCTGAAACTGCAAACTGGAGAGCTGCTGAGTAAAAGCTAAATAACTAACAACACAAATAATAAATGGTTTTTTAATTATTTGCAAATTGTCTCAGAATATCACTTACTGTGTAAAGTAAATGAACAACCGCTTTTACCTCTAGGAAATTTGCTCATGCTTACCAACCCCTTCGATGTTGCTCCCAGCAGGGGCGTAACTACCGGGGCGCAGGGGGTGCAACTGGGCCAGGGCCCCGCACCCCGCAGGGCCCCCCCGGCAGGTTGTGTGCGCCCGCACCAGGGCCCGCCCCCACCTACTTCCGTTACTGGCTCCCAGTAACCTCAAAGTAGGTGCTTATTACTGAATTCCATACTTGGAGGCAAGTTTTGGTTGTATAAAAACCAGATGTACTGCCAAACAGAGCCTCCTGTAGTCTGCCAGTCCACATAGGGGCCACCAAATAGCCAATCACAGCCTTTATTTGGCATCCCCCAGGGACTATTTTCATGCTTGTGTTGCTCCCCAACTCTTTTTATATTTAAATGTAAAAAAGGTTGGGGACCGCTGCTATAGACAGTCACTATTTATCTGGTTGGTGTGGGCTGTTTGGGCCTCTGTGTACTTGAAATGACAGGTCTTTTTATAAATCCCACTCCAGGCCCGCCACAGCTACAGGGGTCATGACTGAAGAAGAAAAAAAGTATTGGTTCCTACACATGCATAGACTGTCCTGGACATAAGGGAATTCATACAGTTTTGTTTTTAGACATATATATATACGCATTTACTCTGTACAACCAATATGGAATGCAGGTGGTACAACTATCGGGGATCCTAAAAAATTTGATTTATAGTTTGGTTTATCAGGGGGGGGGGCCCAGGTTTATACTGGGCAGTAGCTGGAAATGTGTGTTCAAAATTGTGATCCCACATGCATTATCCTGAACCAGGCAGGCCTGGAACACTTTCTGGTCTAGTTAGGTGTATTGTAATTAACTATATCCTGCAGGGCTCTATTTTCTTAATTCTTACTTTTTTGGTTATTGTTGTCTGCTTCTCAGTCTTAAAGGTTTCTTCAGGTAAAGAACCCCTGGAGCCATTTACAATGGAAAGGAAGATTCTGTGTGAAAGATGAAAGAAGCTGGAGTCCAGAAATCCTAAATGTTGATACCAGGACAGCACAGATAATTGACAATGGTAATATAGGCAGGGCCGAGCCAAGCCAGCCAGCCCCCTCGCACCCCCTGCACACATGCACAACCACAGGCACGCGCACGCACAAGAGCACATTGCCGGCAAGAGAGGACAAGGGTCATGACTAGGGGTAAGTGATTGTAGAGGTAAGTGCCTAGTGTCCCCCACCACTGTGCCCTAGGCAAATGCCTCCTCTGCCTACACCTACTTCCGGCCCTAAATATGGGCAACGTGTAGTTTATGTAATGCAGTTTTTGTAATTTATTACACTTTAGTCACCCACGTCCCATTCTAATACCCACACTGTGCATTAAAATTATACGGGGACATATGCACAGCAATGCTATACCCAGACCAAATCTCTGATACTATAGAACATCATTTTTACAATTTGTGCTATCGGAAAGTAATATTCCATAAGCAAACCACAAATTGACTGCTTTTTGCAATTGCAGGTATTTTCTGGATAACATGGGAAGATCTACGAGTGAGATCTACTTGAGTGGAAACCAAAGTCTTTTGAAGAATCCACCTGCATACACAGGTATGTAACAGATATAGTAATATTCATTATACAGAAATTAAAATTGAGAGAATTCAAGCTAGACAAAATAATTATACTCTGGGCCTGTGGAACACTGGGAAAAACCCAGTAGGCCCCACAGGCCCAGTACCTGCTCTTGGACCCGAATCTCACTCCCCAGACTTTCAAGTGGAAAGTTAAGGAGTAGGTAGAAAATGGTGAAGGGGACAGGGGGATGGGGAAGGTGGACTAGGGCCCTTGAAAGCACAACCCTGGTGAGCCCCTGGACATCCCAGAATATCCTATATACAAAGTACTTTGTGTGTATCCAGAGATACAGTATTCTCATAACAGTTAAAATAAACACATAAAGCAGGAATGTACTAAATGCAATCTAAAATGTAGTCATTTTTTTGTGTGAGGGAATAGCGTGGTTGTTAACATGTTATTTTAATACTGTAAGTGTAATCAGGCTGGAACTGTCAATGCACTGGAAGGTTTGATCTGCCTGGTTAGTGCATTTATACTACTAGTTAATATTTTCATTTGGTGTCGGCACATGCCACCTGCTGTGGTATATCCAGGCCCGGACTGGTAATCTGTCCTATCAGTGGGCCGATGCCTTATTAGATGCGGGCATCATGCGGCGCTGCACTTGTAAGCCGGGCCCCAAACGGAGAGGTGTCCTCCCCAGCTCTTTTCTGGATAAAAAGACAGTGCCTTATTCCCCTCCCCTTTATGACATGTGCAATGGGAGTGTTTGGATCGGGCTTTCCCTATTATAATCGGAGTCTCTACCTGCAGCGCTACATCATAGTCTTAAGAAGCAGGGTACGCGCCTCCTTTCTATTCGGGTGCGAGCAGTTGCTGTATTGTGGCAGTACACTGTGCACGCTGCTCTGATATCATGTGCCCCTCTTCCTCCTGCACAGACTGAAGCAAGCCGGTTGCTAGGCTTGATTCTCCCTCTCCTGTCATAACTCATCTCTGCCTCCAGTAACTTGTATGTTGCTTTAAAGCTGCTAACAAAATCCACAAGAGTTCTGCAGTAGTTAGGAATGTGCCTGGTTATGTACTGTAAGGTCAATAGGAAGCCCAGCTGCTTTCACGTGCAGGGGAACTTTCTACTCACGATCTCTGGGCTCTGAACTGCAGCAGTAAGGAATTGTACTCCTAACAGTTCAAATCCAAGCACATTCTACAATAGTGGGAGCTGCCTGAAGATCCAAGTAAGTGGGGGCGAAATTAAGTACAACAGCAACTCTTTTTGCAAGTTGCAATATGATCAGAACAGTGGACAAAACACATAATGAACAGGGTGAAACAAGCTTAATTCAGTCAATCAAAATATCCTAAGACGTTTGTAAGGGGCTTGTAGTACATTTCAGTGTAGTAGCTTGAGGACTTCTTGACCATCCTAGTTCTGACCATCAGAACTAGAATGAACCGGAAACAACCAAAGAGTCATGGCAGGAATAGCTAAAAAAAAAATCTGCATGTGCACACTGGATACTGCTTCTCTGTTGGCTCACGTGAACCTGCTCTTCATAATCGAAGAGATAAGGACAGCTCCGAGAGAAAAGGAGGAGAGTTCCTCTTATTATTCAGAAACCACATTAAACTGAATGCAGGGACTAATGTATATTGTTCTGGGCCAGTGTTATAGGGTATTTTTTGAGTTAGAAAAAAAGGTTTACTTATTCTTGAAGCATGCTAAGAGTTTGACAGCTCCAGGGTTACCTGTCCCTGAGGAAGCGTGCATTATGAAAGGGAAGGGGCGCTGCAGAAGGGAGGTAGTTAGGGGTGGCTGTAATAACAGGGCAAAAGGGGCATTTGCTTAGGGCCCACTAAATCAAGCGACCGCTGTGGTTTCCAGGCATAAACTGTAAACTTTCCATGAAATACAGTGGTGTGAAAAACTATTTGCCCCCCTTCCTGATTTCTTATTCTTTTGCATGTTTGTCACACAAAATGTTTCTGATCATCAAACACATTTAACTATTAGTCAAAGATAACACAAGTAAACACAAAAATGCAGTTTTTAAATGAGGGTTTTTATTATTTAGGGAGAAAAGAAATCCAAACCTGTGTGAAAAAGTAATTGCCCCCTGAAACCTAATAACTGGTTGGGCCACCCTTAGCCAGCAATAACTGCAATCAAGCGTTTGCGATAACTTGCAACGAGTCTTTTACAGCACTCTGGAGGAATTTTGGCCCACTCATCTTTGCAGAATTGTTGTAATTCAGCTTTATTTGAGGGTTTTCTAGCATGAACCGCCTTTTTAAGGTCATGCCACAACATCTCAATAGGATTCAGGTCAGGACTTTGACTAGCCCACTCCAAAGTCTTCATTTTGTTTTTCTTCAGCCATTCAGAGGTGGATTTGCTGGTGTGTTTTGGGTCATTGTCCTGCTGCAGCACCCAAGATCGCTTCAGCTTGAGTTGACGAACAGATGGCCGGACATTCTCCTGGCAGGATTTTTGGTAGACAGTAGAATTCATGGTTCCATCTATCACAGCAAGTCTTCCAGGTCCTGAAGCAGCAAAACAACCCCAGACCATCACACTACCACCACCATATTTTACTGTTGGTATGATGTTCTTTTTCTGAAATGCTGTGTTACTTTTACGCCAGATGTAACAGGACGCGCACCTTCCAAAAAGTTAACTTTTGTCTCGTCGGTCCACAAGGTATTTTCCCAAAAGTCTTGGCAATCATTGAGATGTTTTTTAGCAAAATTGAGACGAGCCTTATGTTCTTTTTGCTTAAAAGTGGTTTGCGCCTTGGAAATCTGCCATGCAGGCCGTTTTTGCCCAGTCTCTTTCTTATGGTGGAGTCGTGAACACTGACCTTAATTGAGGCAAGTGAGGCCTGCAGTTCTTTAGATGTTGTCCTGGGGTCTTTTGTGGCCTCTCGGATGACTTGTCTCTGTGCTCTGGGGTAATTTTGGTCGGCCGGCCACTCCTGGGAAGGTTCACCACTGTTCCATGTTTTTGCCATTTGTGGATAATGGCTCTCACTGTGGTTCGCTGGAGTCCCAAAGCTTTAGAAATGGCTTTATAACCTTTGAAATTGAACTCAGGTGTGATAAACCACAGTTAAGTTATTTTTTAACAAGGGGGGCAATCACTTTTTAACACAGGCCCATGTAGATTTGGAGTTTTTTTTCTCCCTTAATAACGTAAACCTTCATTTAAAAACTGCATTTTGTGTTCAATTATGTTATCTTTGACTAATAGTTAACAGTTTTTGATGAGCAGAAACATTTAAGTGTGACAAACATGCAAAAGAATAAGAAATCAGGAAGCGGGCAAATAATGTGAAATGTGAAAATGTGATGGTGTGTTTAGTTTTATACATGTGCTGAGGCTGTTGCACATAAAAATAAATGTTCCGTGGGTATCATTTGTGAATATGCCACTATGTCATTCTAATATGAATTCTGGGGGTATTTTACATGGAATTGCTTCCATATTTTATGCTTATTTATGTTTTTCTTTTGTATTCTCATAACTTTTCTTTGTTTTAGCCATTCTGTTTTTTTCCTTTCCCTTCTGCCCCCTCCCTTTTCCCTCCGGCAGGGATCCCCTTTAATTATGTCAACTGCACATGGGTAGAATACGTTGGGTCCTAGCTATCTACATAGCAGGCCTACTATTAGTATGGAGTCCCAACAGGCAATAGGCTAATTCCATAATGATCATGTATATTGTCATGTTTCTTCAGAACTCGATAATATGAATGATCAAATTCTTCAGGCCCTTGTTTAATTTGGTTTTTCTTTATCTAATTTACTTTTCCATATACTCCACATATGTTATTCTAACTTCAAAAATAAAAAATGTATATTTAATATTGGCATTGCCATTGACTAATATAAATGGAGGGAGGCACCAAAGTGGTTCACAGGGGGGGGGCTGAAATTCCTTTGCAGGGGGGGGTGCAAACTCTAGATACACCACTGAAGTGTCATTTAGTAGTGTATAAGCGAAGCCATTCCTTCCATTGTAAGACACATAAAAACTAGATTCCTATATAATAAAATCCAAGTGTCTCTGCGTCCAGTCCGTCCCTGGTGTCCCGTGGAAATGCGCTACTCGGCATGTGCACCACGTGGGGGGAGGGGCGGACCCTGACACGTCACCAACCGCAGAGTAACCCGCGGACTGCCAGCGTTTTACAAGCAAACCCCTCCCAGATTGATAGAGCCCGTAGCGAGTCCGCCGCTAATAAGACACACGGCTCTCTCAGGCAGACATGGGCGCTGCTACAGAACCTAACAAGGCACGGAGTGTGCTCCCCAGCAACATGTGGCCGCAGAACCCGCCAATACTGCAATTAAAGGCACTGGCCGTTTGCTTTTTCGTGCAGGCTGATGTGTGGGGTGGGGCGCTCCGTTTCAGCCACAATAGAAGAGATGCAGTCTCTATCATTTGTAAGTTTATAAAGAAGATGCTACAAATCTGTTCTGGCTTTGTTGCTGTTTGTGGACACTTTCAATGCAATGTATGGGTGCTGGTGAGGGTCTTCAGACACCATTGTGTAAATCTAGGCATAGAGCAGCCCCCTCCTTTCTTTTCTAATATATTGTATGAGAGGGCAGCGCAGGCTTTGTCTCCTGTTCGCCTCTCTATTCTGCCTAGAAAGAAGGAGTGATGTGGAACTGCACTTGCAGTCCTGAGCGAACTCCTCTGGGCTTTGCTTGCTGGTGGAAGCTCAGCGCTCTCTGCTGGCGTGTATCTGATCTGCACTTAATGAGTTGAACTCTGGTAGCTTGGACAGCGGAGGCGAGGGATGATTCTGGAGGGAAATGCTTCCCCAGCTCCTCTAGCGCTACCAAACGGCTAGCAGGGGATAGTTGGCTGTAATAATGCATTATCCTTATCCTATCCTATATAATAAAATCCCAGTGTCTCTGGCGTCCAGTCCGTCCCTGTGTCCGTGGAAATGCGCTACTGCGCATGTGCACCACGTGGGGGGAGGGAGGCGGACCCTGACATGTCACAACGCAGAGTAACCCGCAGACTGCCAGCGTTTTTACAAGCAAACCCTCTCCCAGATTGATAGAGCCCGTAGAGGTATCGGCAGTCCCTATTGGCGCCAATCAACCAACGTAAAAAAAAAGGGAAAATGTCATTAGGAAACCTTAGGCTGTGTGAAAGCTCCAGCAGTTGCGCTAAAGTGGTTAAGGGGCGGTGCTACTGTTGGAAGTCATATGACGGGCCATGTCAGGGTATTAGCAAAGGCTGTAGGATTGCCACCCGCCTGATACTGGACAGCTCAAGGCTCAGACCCAAAGAGGAAAATCTATCCTCGACCCGGCAGCGATTTTAGCGAGATTACTGACATATATACCTCAGTCACCTTACAGTTACTCACAATGAACAACCGACTCAGGCAGCGCCAATAGATGCTCAGAATGCAGAGGGAATGTACTAAACACCTCAGTTAAAGCCAAACGAGAGTCTGAATGATCCTGTAGCAGTAGGAGGCTATTGGAGGATAACAGGAGGTGTAGTTTATCCGCAGCAGCACATGTGTGATGAAAATAACATAAACAGGCAACACGTCCCCCCTGTCACCAATGGATCGCCCCTGCTAAGCCCCATCATCCCCAAAAAGCTTTATTACCACGTGTTCTCTGCTGTTGTTGCTGGGCTTGCCATTCCTGGCCACCAATGTTAACCCCCCTGGCCACCAATGTTAAACCCCCCCTGGCCACCAATGTTAACACCCCTTGGCCACCAATGTTAACCCCCCTGGCACCAATGTTAACCCCCCCTGGCCACCAATGTTAACCCCCCCTGGCCACCAATGTTAACACCCCCCTGGCCACCAATGTTAACCCCCCCCTGGCCACCAATGTTAACCCCCCCCTGGCCACCAATGTTAACCCCCCCCTGGCCACCAATGTTAACCCCCCTAGCCACCAATGGTCACACCCCCCTGGCCACCAATGTTAACACCCCCTGGGCACCAGCATTAACCCCTGGCCACCAGTGCTACAAAGGGGGGCCCTGCCTACTAATGTTACCCATTCTGAAATGTTGGGAGGTATGTGACGACATATGTTCTAGCGCCCGTTAATTTAACGGGCTTAATGTCTAGTATTCATAATGTACCCCCTACTTAAATTTATAAAGATATTAGTGGTCACCTCGGAGTTATCCGGCCTCATTCTTTTATATGGTCACATAACTCCTCGGTGACATATCTTTATAACTTACAGTAGGGGATACATTATCCACTATATAATATATATATGTATATATACATTTGAAATATGCCGTGTGTGTAAGTAAAAGACCAGCACGCATTTATGTGTGGGCTGCTTTTTACTCCAGTCCGGCCCTGGGTATATCTATGCATATTGGGCATCAAACTATTCAGTAGATCCTTGGCGTAAATATTTAGTGTTTTCCAATTGTATGTAAGAAATTATGTGGGATAAATGTGGCAAATTGCAATATTTTTAGGTGATCTTCAGAAATGTCATAAAAAACACTGCCTTTAGTGTAGCTTTTTGGATTCTTCAGAATGTGTAATTTACAAAAAATATATGGTTTTGCGGGGGTCTTTGCACTGTAGTTTGGGAGCTTTCTGGATAACGGATCCCATACTTGTACTTTCATATGGATTTGTCTAATGGAAATGTGAAGAGCTACATGTATATTTATTTTCCTTTTGATTTCTTTCCCCCAAGTTGTTCAGAAGCACGTTATAACCTCCAGAAAATCGAAATCCTTCCCAGCCTGTCGCCATTTCCCATTATAAAGAGGCTATTACCCAGCATTCTATGAGGTGTGTTATGGTGTCACTTGGGACTGGCTAACTGCATGGCCAGTTAATGTTATTCTGTGTAGTGAAGACCCATTACAGCATATGCAGACAGATGCAATAAATTCATGATTGCATAGATATTTCCTTTGAGCACAATTCCTTGGGAAAATATGAAGGGACAGCAGCAGAATGTCAGGAGCGCCCGTCTCCAGGGGCATCGCATCCAAGATGGTGGTGCCCATGACCCACGTGGGACAACCATGGGGCTCGTATAGGTAATGGGGAATGGGCTGGGTTTGTGTTAATCAGGTGCTTGTTTCAGTGTAACAAGCTTGTTTGTCGATCAGTGGCAAGTTTTATTTACCATTTGTTAGAAATTTGCACCCCCGAGCAGCCAACTAAGTAGTATGGGCCTCTTTTTGGCAGTACCCTTTACTTGAAAAATTCTTTGGCCTCAATTACAAAAAGGGGGTCAACTTGTGTAATTACTCACAGTCAGCTGCAGTTTGAGGCAAATGTTGTCCAGTGTAGTGGTTCCCCGGATACTCTGTCCTAGGCATCCAAGTATTGTATCGATAAGTCAAAGCGGTTAGGAATCATACACTGGGGCAGAAATTGTCTGCTATTGTGCTTTTATTTTTGTCCACACAACATGTTTCAGGCTGCAAAGGCCCTTTCTCAAGTGTGTTCTTATTATTGCACTAATCAAGATCAAAAGAAAAGCACTAACTTTACCAGTCTTAAATCCCACCTAAAAAGCCTACCTCGATCCCCATTTCTGGAATATAACCGTGTACATGCATTAACTCACTTTATTTGAATGGCACGGTGCATTTGTAAAACAGAGTGAGAAAGTGGGAAAACTAGCAGCCAAAGGAATATGCGCAGACTATATCAAGCTAAGTTTCTGTGGAGCGTCGTCATCTGATTGTGGTGCCATCTCATTTGTGCTAAATCAGTACAGGTATGGGACCCGTTATCCAGAATGCTCGGACCTGGGGTTTTCCGGATAACTGATCTTTCCCTAATTTGGATCTTCACGCCTTAACCTTTTCCTTGCAGGGGAAAGCCTTAACTACCAAGCACGTAGTACTTACGTTCTTGGCTGTAAAGGGCCTCTCTCTGCATCTGCGGCGATTGCCGATTCAGCAGAGGCTTCCGGTGGCTCCCAACCCCTAGGCAACGAGCAGGGACACCGGAGGGGGAGGTCACGTGGGTCCTGCGACGCCATTATGCAGACACGTGTCTGCTCTGTGCTGCGTCTTTTGCTTGCCTGCTCCAGCGCGATCAGGACTTCCTGCTGCGTGGACTCTGCTGTAGGACCCCCCTTGGCTGCCCAGGACCCTCCTGGACTTCAGAACGGTAGGTGGCCTTTATGTAACACTTATACACTCATTTACATACACATCCATGTACACAATACACATTTTACAAAGTTAGCTTTATTCTTTTTATTTTCAGGCTTTTTTTTTTTTTTTTGTCAGAATGTGTACTTTACAAAAATATATAATTTTGGGGGTCTATGTGCTGTTAGGGGGTCTTGTGGCACAATACACAGTCACTGGTCTATGTTCACAGAAGGCGAAAAGACAGCGGAGAAAATTCAAATACACTCATTTTTTGGGGGTCCGCACATGCCAGCTGCTTTGGTATATCTATGCATATTGGGCATCAAACTGTTCATTAGACCCTTGGCGTCAATATTTAGGGTGTTTTACAATTGTATGTATGAAATTGGGTAAAATAAATGCGACCAATTGCAATATTTTTACCGCTGCCTATAGCGAAGCTTTGCAGTAAGGTAGTTTGGAGTAGAAAGACATAATTACCCATTTTAGATTTGTCTGAATGTGTACTTTCCAACATATATGGTTTTGGGGGTCTATGTGCTGTTAGGAGGGTCTTTTGGCAAATAATACGCAGTCAGGGGTCACTCTTCACAGAAGGCGAAAAGACAGCGAACGAAATTCAAATACACAAATTTTTTGGGGGTCCGCACTTGCCAGCTGCTTTGGAATATCTATGCACATTGGGCATCAAACTGTTCAGTAGACCCTTGGCGTCAATATTTAGGGTATTTTTAGACAATTTTCAAATGTCATAAAAACCACTGCCTTTAGCGTAGCTTTGCAGTAAGGTAGTTTGGAGTAGAAAGACATAATTACCCATTTTAGATTCATTGGAATGTGTACATTCCAAAAATATATGGCTTTTAGGGGTTACCATAACTTTTTGTAGCTTTTATCCCATATAAAACTGGTAATGTTTGGAAATTAGTGTAAATGTAATAAGTATGCGCATGGTAGATTCTGGGGTCTTTACATGTCATGTACTTTCGATACTCCTATGTACATTGGGTATCAAACTGTGATTTATCTTGATACCTTATAGTATGTATGAAATAAGGTGCTACAGGTGGAAGTTTTGAGGTGATTTTGGAAATGTCCCAAAATTGGCAAATTTAGGAAAGATTTGCGGCTTGGTGCTTTGGGGTACAAAGACATGCGTACCCAATTCGGATTCGGGGGAATGTGTACTTCCGAAAATATATGGCTTTCTGGGGTGAACGTTTTTTTTTTCTACCTTTGTCCAGCCTAAAATGATGTAAATCTGTTGATTTTGCAGCACCTGAAAATGATAGACCAAATGGGGGGGTCTTCTTTTTGAGGCTCCTATATGCCACGTGCTTACGTACACCTATACATATTTGGCATGAAACTGTTCAGCAGACCCCAGGCTTTCATATTTGGGGTCATTTGTCTTGATACCAATAGTATGTTCGATATAAGATGCTGCACGTTGGAAGTTTTGAGGTGATTTTTGGAAATGTCCCAAAATTGCCAATTTAGGAAAGATTTGCGGCTTGGTACTTTGGGGTAGAAAGACATGCATACCCAATTTAGATTCGGGAGAATGTGTACTTTCTGAAAATATATAGTTTTCTGGGGTGAACCTACTGTTAGTGGAATGTTTGGCCTTGAAATCAGAATTATGCCGTTTTGTGGAGCGGTGCTTTGGAAATTTGCTAGTGTACTGCTTGTAGATTTTGATCTATATAAGTGAGAAATCTCAATAAAACTATATTTGGTATTGTTGCGTTCAGGAGACATAGACCTTTCCAAATCTGCTGTGTTCTCGTACATAAAATAAATGATGTTTCTGATATATGTAATTGTACTATGTGAAACCTGATTTTTTTTTTTTTCATTTTACAAGGCACTTTGAAGCCTATATTTTTTTACAAAAGTTGAATTACACAAAAATTCTAGCATATTTTGAAAGCTCAGGTTGTCCTGAAAAAAAACATGTATTGTTTCCCTGGTTAAACTAAAGACCCCCCAGGAAAGGCTCTTAAAGTGAAAGAGTACAAAATATTCAAAAATGGTCTGGCAATAGAAGTACCAAATCAGCCAAATTGTCTGGCAGCGAAAAGGTTAAGTCTACTAGAAAATCATGTACACATTAAATAAACCAAATATTCTGGTTTTGCTTCCAATAAGGATTAATTATATCTCAAGTACAAGTTACTGTTTTTTATTACAGAGAAAAAGGAAATCATTTTTAAAAATTTGGATTAATTTATTATAATAGAGCCTATGGGAGACGGCCTTTCCGTAATTCTGAACTTTCTGGATAATGGGTTTCCGGATAACGGATCCCATACCTGTACCACAAAAAGATTGCTTTGGAACTAGACAATAACAACATAAATGATTATGGGGTGAAAGAACGTATTCCATGTTACAACAAGCTCACTGTGATCAGGTGAGGTATTTTACTAGTAAATCACCATTTAGAAAGGTATCGGTTGGCAACTTTTACAAAATGAAAGCATTAATATAAGGGAAGCACCGAATCCAGGATTCAGTTCGGGATTCGGCCTTTTTCAGCAGGATTCAGATTCGGCCGAATCCTTCTGCCTGGCTGAACCGACTCCGAATTTACATATGTAAATTAGGGGTGGGTAGGGAAATTAAGTGACTTTTCATCACAAAAGATTTTTTTTCCCACTTTTTCCTTTCATGACCGTAATTTGCATAAGCAAATTAGGATTGGTTCGGTATTCGGCCGAATCTTTCACCAAGGATTCAGGAATTCAGCCGAATCTCAAATAGTGGATTCGGTGCATCCCTAATTAATAGTTCTCAAGAGACTAGGGATGCACCAAATCCACTATTGGGATTCGGCCAAATCCCTGAATCCTCGGAGAAAGATTCGGCCGAATACCGAACCGACCCGAATCCTAATTTGCTTATGCAAATTACGGTCATGAAAGGAAAAAGTGGGAAAAAAATCTTTTGTGATGAAAAGTCACTTAATTTCCCTACCCGCCCCTAATTTACATATGTAAATTCGGAGTCGGTTCAGCCAGGCAGAAGGATTCGGCTGAATCCTGCTGAAAAAGGCTGAATCCCGAACCGAATCCTGGATTCGGTGCATCCCTACAAGAGACTTTAGTTTACATGAGATGCTGTGTAAAAACATAATGGATAAAATGTCTTTTTAGAGCTTTTCTTCCACCTGGTTGTTTCTTCAAATCTATGCTCTTCGTTTTCCGAAGTTGCCTCATGAGTAAACTTCGGGCCACTTCGGAAAAAGAAGCGCTCCTAGTGCCATCCCACCGGTGATTTACATTCTAGCCGGCGGGAGGCAGTTCAGGGAGATTAGTCGCCCGAAGAATAGGAGATTAGTTGCTGGGTGACTAATCTCCCCGAATCTGAGCACGTGCCCTTACCCTAAGAGTGAGAGTTATAAAACAGTTACGATGTAATAACGTGATAGTAAATAGTCTTTCAAATCAAATTTACATGTAAGACTTATGGAAATGGCATACAGTGTACTGGGTAATTTCAGGCACTGTGTCCATCATTTTTAGATGATCAGAAGTCAGTAACAAATCACTTCAGATAAGAGATCATGTATTTTAGAAAATGGGTGTATGTTAGATTATTAGTGATGGGCGAATAAATTGGTCAGACGCAAATTTGTGGCGAATTTCTGCGTTTCGGGCAAAGGGAATTAATTCTTGAAGCTGTGGTGACAATTGTCAGGCGAAAAATCCAGAGCGTCAAAAAAAAAATATTCGTGCGCCCACTGACTTTAATGTATTTGGACCAAATAGTCACGCCTATAAAACTTGTCGCTCGGGGGCAAAATTGACGTGCAATATAATTATTTTGACGCTCATTAATTTCAATGCGTTTCGTGAATTTTTTGCCGTTTCATGAAACGCGACAGATCTGCCCATCACTGAAGATTATCTAACAAATTATCATTTGTGATACTGTGTGCAAGGTCCTGTATATATAATAACATGTCACAGGCAGTTAATCACTTATAGTGTTTATTAGTTTTAAAAAAAATGTCAGCATATCACATGGCAGTGTCCTCTTTCTGTCGGCATACCCCTTGCTAACCACACCCTCCTGATGAGTTTTGCATCATTGGGCACTTGATCAGAGGTGGTGTGACTGGATTAGCTCATATCTTTTTTTATACCTATCTTATTATATATATTACCATTCAGGGTGCCCTGTTGTATCCCATTTTGCCCATTGTTTGGGACCAAATAATTTTAGATGTGCTCGATTAGTCATGGATTTTACTTGATAGGCAGATTGTTGTTTTATTAATGCTACCAGTACAAAATGTTAATGGGGGCCCCAAGGTAACAGTCCCAGTGGGCCCAGGACCCCCAGTCCGTTACTGAACGCTCCCTCTTGCGCCAGACTTGCCTTCGCCACCTCAGACCAGGTGAAGTGCAATAGAGTAGATAGGGATTGCTTCTAAAAAAAAGTTGAAATTTTTTCTAAGTTCCAAAACACACTGGCGTCTTTTACTTTTTTTAGGGTGATAGGCTGAAAAAAAATGGTAAATTTTTTTTGGGGGTACCCTCCTTCCCCCCCTACATTTCCTAAAATATGGCACCTAAACTATACACTGGGCACATGTATAGGGCCAAAATAACAACTCTATTTTATCTTATGAAGCTTTCCCAGGCTTGTGAAGTGTAATGTATTGCTGCTACATATACTGTACATCCATTGTACTTTAACTTGGTGCCTAATGCAAATTAGGCTTCGCTAGCGTAACTTCGCCTGGCAAAAGTGCGGCGAAGCCTGCGCTAGCGCAACTCCGCAGGTTAGTGAATTTGCCCCATAGATAGAGAAACCAAGAACCTCATGCGTCTAGTTGACACCTTTTAGAATCCCTAGACCAGGGATCCCCAACCTTTTTACCCGTGGGGAGGCAAAACCGGCATGAAAAAAATTCCACGAGGGTGCAAAATAAGGGCTGTGATTGGGTATTTCATAGCCACTTTGTGGACTGGCAGCCTACAGGAGCCACTATGTGGCAGTACATGTGATTTTTATGCATCTAAACTTCAAGCAAAAAATTGAAAATAAGCACCTGCTTGAGGCCAGTAACATCCAAGGGATCAGAGAACAACAGGTTGCCTGTGAGCCACATGTTGGGGATCACTGCCCTAGAGCATAGAACCTTCACCATGATCCAATGTTTCCAGCACCCCAGAAGAGAAGCATTATTCTAATGACAGTGTGCCTTTAATAGAGTGTCACACAATGTACAATAGGGGCCGCGCATTCAAGCAAAATCACTCACTACACAAAGGTTTGAGGCAAATGATTTATTGCATTAAAACAAGTACCGTGTAACCCAAAGTGAGAGAGGAGAAGAGAATTATTCCTGTGTTCATGTCTTGTGACTGGGTGCACCACCAATCCCAGTCCCCCTCAGCTAGCTGCCACATGTAACTGCATTATTACATCACATTACACAAATACCAATTGTATGTGCTTCTGCCCGGGTTACTTTGTAGACTCAATAAGGCAATAATCTGCATTAAAACTACATGTTTCATGTACGGTACAGCATGGAGAAATGACATTTCATTTCACAAATAACAAGGACATCCATCCAGCTGTATCTGAACTACACCTCCCACCATCTCAAGAACAAGAACTCTGTCAACTTGTATTTCAATTTGGAGGTGCAATGGTATAACTGTGCCAGAAAGTGAATCTGCCTTCAATACAAATAGATGCCAATTTCCAACTGAATGGGCATAAAAAATACAAATGTGGATGAGGCCAAAGCGAGAGGCCTTCAGGTTGAACATCCCAGTCGTATGGCTTGCACAGCATGATGGCCAGTGTTTAATAAGTAGTCCAGCTAAATCTTGTATATAAACTGTATATAATGTATATAAAACATTGTGGATCCCCCCACCCATGTTCCATGAGGACATGCTTCTAAAGTGAAAAAGAGAAGAATCTGAATATAATAATCCCAGTTATTTTCATTTGTACAGCATGTTAGATTACAGATTTCACATCATAGATTATCTCAGTGATTTCAAACAGACATAGGTGCCCATTTAAGAAAGGGTTAGAAACAGAGCCGGACTGGGAGCAAAAAGCAGCCCGGGCAAAAAACAAACAAAGCAGGCCCACATGTAAACACACACACAAAGAGACACACAAACACAGAGAGACACACATACACACAGACACAAACACACACAGAGACACACAAACACAGAGACACACACAACACACAGACACAAACACACACAGAGACACACACACACAGAGACACACAAACACACAGAGAGACACACACACACACAAAGACACACACAGATACAGACACAGAGACACACAAACACAGAGACAAACACACACACACACACAGACAAAAAAAACACAGATAGACACACACACACAGAGAGACACACACACACAGACACACACACACACACAGAGAGACACACACACAAAGACACAAACACAGAGAGACACAAACACACACACACAGAAACACAGACAGACACAGAGACACACAAACACAGAGAGACACACACAGACACCCCTACCTCCCCCTACCTCTCCTAGGAGCTTCATGAAACAGCACGGGACCTCTCTGACACCTCCCAACCGTCCATCTGGCAATCACCTTTGCCTTTCCCTGAGTGATCTTAGGAGGAGGAACAACGCAGCGTGTGTGTGAAGGAGAAGCACAGCGTGCATGTAAGTCAGTCTCTACCCCTGCCCAGACGCCGCAAATCAGAAGCGGCCCATTTCAAAGGTAAATGGAGCGGCCATTCGGGAAATTGCCCGAACTGACAGATTGTCAGTCCGGGCCTGGTTAGAAATAGGGTAACAGTTTCCCTTTATTTAAAGCCATAGCACAAATCCTTTGTACTTTTTTACCTTGGTTGGTTGCTGCAATTCTCAGTGTGGCCGTCAGTCCTTCCACACAAGCCACAAACACTGTGAGCAAGCCCTGAAGTTCTGCAGTCCCATTGCTCTGATGTAGTTGCACTGCAAATGCAGCTCTGTGTTTTTAAGCAGCTGCAGCTTTCAATGCAACTTTGAGGAGCTTTTCTTTAATAAAGGAGCCTTATATATTGTTTCAAAGGTGTCTATTAAATGGTTAATGCAGTGTCCGCTCATATCTACAAAATTGGTGCAGGTGCAAAGCTGAAAGCAATCTCTCCTCTCCTAGAATGAAGTGCAAGAGTTGCTGCTCTCTCTCTGTATAGCTCTGCATTCACTAGCACTAAATATAAGAGGGACGGAGATTTGTGTCACATTCAGAAGTAGCAAGCTGGGGGTGCCAGGGAGCTATGGCAGGTGGCAAATACAAGGTCCCCCATGTGTCTGACAGCTGACTGGCAGCAACTCTTCATTGCCTGTGGCTCTAAGCTCCATAGCCTCCTGCAGTTGCCCCTAACCAAGGTATGTCCAAAGACGGGCCCGGGGCCAATTGCAGCCCACTTTCAAATTTACACTGGCCCTCAGCTTCCATCATGAAATTAATAATAATGTGGCCCCCCCAACACTGTGCAATCAGGAATCGCATAGCCTTAGCAGCAGGTCAGGACTGAGAATTAAAATAGGCCCTGGCATTTATGTTAGAAAATAGCTTCTTTGCAGTGAATATTGTGTGCTTCTCTCATACAGCAGTACAGTGTTGGCTTTGAAGTCATTACAGTGTCGACTACAGGAGACCCTGGGCCCTCTGGTTTCCAGAAAAAGAGCAGCGGTGACTACAGGTAACACCAATCCTTCCCCCCTTTATATATGCAAATAATTCCAATCAGTTGGATACTTGATACCTATAGGGCACCCCCACTTTGGATCTAACATTGAGTCAAGTTCCCTTCAGCTCATAAGAACGTACCAGATATAAGAAAACACTGCTGTATCAGTCCCTGTCATGATTTCAAGCAGAACCTTACAATACCTAATGTACAGATTAGGGATTCGGTTCGGGATTCGGCCAGGATTCTGCCTTTTTCAGCAGGATTCGGATTCGGCTGAATCCTTCTGCCTGGCTGAACCGAATCAGAATCCTAATTTGCATATGCAAATTAGGGATGGGGAGGAAATTGCGTGACTCTTTGTCACAAAACAAGGGAGTAAAAAAATATCCCCTTCCCACCCTAATTTGCATATGCAAATTCGGGGTCGGTATTCGGCCGAATCTTTCACAAAGGATTCGGGGGTTTGGCCGAATCCAAAATAGTGGATTTGGTGCATCCCTAGTACAGATGTTACCCAATATATACTTCAGCACCCTTCACATGCGTCAGCTTTATCTTTTATACTAAATAATGTGCACCTGCTTCTGAAACCATTTAAATGATGCAGCCCTCTAAATTGGTATGATAAGTCAGGATATGAGCGCTCAGCTAGAATGCTTATTGGCTGTCCTTTATACTCCTCTAAGACCAGAATGGCAGAACAAGCGATAATTGTGGGATAAGTTCTTATTTACTGGTCATTGATTGGTTTTGCTTTTGTCACTTACATTTTCCATTTATGTAATTAATTAAATAAAATCAACACACCAGGGGACATTGCTACCATGTTGCCTAAAAACATGGCCTGAGGGATATGAGAGACGCAACACCCACAATAAATCAGCTGATGAGTTGTTTTAGCTTTGTATGGGCAGAGCCTTACAATCCCACACATATAGTGAGATGGTTGCACCACATGGTCATTAATATTGAAATTAAATGCAGGTGCCTGGCCAGTGCTGGGCCAATCCAACTGGGCGCCACCACGCTCCCCCTGCCATGCTCGTGTGAGCGACGGAGGGGAGATTGCCAGAGGGGAGGGGAAAAGCCGAAGGGGAGAGGGATGGAAGGGAATGGAGAGGTTGCATGAACATGGACTAGAGGTCGGCTGAACAGACACCTGCCCAGTGCCCGTCTGTAATGGGAACTCGTGTGTTTGTGAGGACCTGCCCAATTGGTACGATTGATCCAACCGGACCTCGAGTTCTTTCTCTGGAATCCCATGGAAGTGGATGTACATTTTATTTCCATTATTTGCTTCATGAAATGATTCCTGAGACTTAAGTGACGGCTTCATACCATTTGGGCATCTGCTCAGTATATCTACCCGAGGGTAATCCCTAACTCTCAGCAAGTGCATCAAAGAAAGTGTGGCTTGAAAACAGTCTGTGATTAAGCCATACAGGCCAAAAGCATTTGAGTCTGAGCAGTAAAGTGTTGGGCCGTATTTAGTGATTCCCTGCTACTTTATCACTGATATCATGTGCTGAGTCATGTCTCCCCAAGATACAGCTTCTGGGCCAAGGCACCCCATCCTCTGTGTGGATCTGGTGAAAGTCACCCTTTTTATCATTTAGAGAACTGTAAATGTATTATCTGCTGCTTATAAAATACCTTCAATATGGAATTATTAAAAGTTTCATTGTCAAGTGCAAAATTAATTTATATGCACAGCATGTGGAACGTTAATATAACACCAGGGCCAGTATTGTACTTTTTACTGCCAAGGAGGCAGCACCCATGTTCCCCCTCCAATTCTCTTCCCAGGTATCTGTCCTCTTGCAGACATGTACAGAAAGGTGGGGGTTACAGGTATGGGACCCGTTATGCAAAAAGCTCCAAATTATAGAGACTGTCTCCCATAGGGGACATATTTATCAAAAAATTAAGTTAGAGATCGCCACAGTCCTCTAGAGTGAAATTCCGCCACATTAATTTGTATGGGAAAGATCATCCTTTGATAAATACGCCTTTCAAAATCCCATAGAAATTAATGGAAAGTGGCAGAATTTCACTCTAGAGGACTGTGGCGACCTCTAACTTTACTCTTTGATAAATATACCCCATAGACTCCATTTTATCCAAAAAATTTAATTTTTTATAAATGACTTCCTTTTTCTCTGTAATAATAAAACTGTACCATGTACTTGCTCCTAACTAATATACAAGTAATCCTTAATGGGGGCAAAACAATCCTACTGTGTTTAATTAATGTTAAATGATTTTCTAGTACGGGGCACGGAGATCCAAATTATGGCAAGATGTGTTATCCAGAAAACTCCAGGTCCCGAGCATTCTGGATAACAGGTCCCATACCTGTACTAGTGTACAGTGTGCTCCTGCCAAGCTAATGATCCTGTGTAAGACTGAGCCACTAGTACACTATAAATCACTATAAATCAAACACTGATGTAGGAAATCATGTTTGTTAGCAACTATTAAAGTTAAATAGGTTATCCTTTAAATGCTTTTTTAGGGTTAAAAACCCACCATATAATACAGTCATTATTTTTGAGGTTATTTATTGTTATTTTCATGTCTCTCTTCCAGGTGTGGTTTCTGCTACATGGAACTGGAGAATATCCCGGCTGGTGTCTATAACATTATAACTACTACATTTCTGCCTGCCCAGGAGGGACCCTTCTTTTTAGACTTCAACACCGCATTAGCCATTAAGGTGACCCAACTCCAGTGACCCGGGAATTAAAATCCGTTCTTCCAAGTGACAAAGATTTGCAAGCAGATTCCCAGTTCAAAGAGGCATGAAAGATCCTGCATTTCCCTGATGTGACATTGTGCATCTCCAGTACGGCTCACAGTCTTGTACAATCAGAATCTTCAAGGGAGTTGGGTACCACAGACAGCCCAAATGTAACTTGTACTTGAATCTTGTTTCAAAGGATAGTGCTATAAAACATATTTTTTCAACACCGTGCAGTGTTTTTTTTTTTAACGTACTGTATATATGTGTATATCTATATATCACCTTGTAGCAATAGGAACCGCCTGACAAACTGACACAAGAACCTGCTTTAATAAATGTGTCAGTTCATTAAAATCATCCTGATGTTTGGAATATCCGGGGAGAGCAATTGTAGTAGCTTAAAACAGAAAAAACTCTCAATGTCTTTATTATATAGACTATGGGGGCGAGTGCAGAGGATTTCTTCTATTTGCCAAGATAAGGAATTAGTTGGGCTTGAGATGTTGGCAGTTTTGAAGAAGAGGAATGGCAGCCTAACGTAGCAGATAAGCAAATAGAATTCCTGGGGGATGCCCCCCATTGGTTTTTACCTTTCCTTCTCCCTAAACAGTTGACAGCAATTCTGTTCACTTCAGTTTAAAACAAGGCGAGGGAGGGGTTAATTGAGTCGGCCAGCCTAAAGGGGCAGAGAAATGGTGCAAGCCGGAGGCAATGTATAATGATTTGCTCTCAGTTTGTGGATACGTTCATATCTACATAAAAAAATAGGTAGTTCTATTATTCTTATTTATGCAGCTTTTCTACATAAGCCCAACTGAATGAATTCATGTTTCCCCATTTTCCCATCTGTCAGCATAAGGGCTCTTACAGACGAGCGTTTTTACCTGCGCTCCCCTGCATTCCGTTTTTCTGCGTTCAGCCGCAGGGGAGCGCAGGAATAGACGCATTACATTTTTTCCAATGGGGCTGTACTCACACAGGCGCGTGTAGGAGCCGAACGCAGGTTGAGATGCAACATGCTGCATTTTTCCTGCGTTCGGCGCCTGTGTGAGTACAGCCCCATTGGAAAAAATGTAATGCGTCTATTCCTGCGCTCCCCTGCGGCTGAACGCAGAAAAACGGAATGCAGGGGAGCGCAGGTAAAAACGCTCGTCTGTAAGAGCCTTATGCTGACAGATGGGAAAATGGGGAAACATGAATTCATTCAATTGGGCTTATGTAGAAAAGCTGCAAAAACAACATTATAGATTTTTTTAAGGAAAGGTATTTAAGAATTCCAATAATACAAAACAGACATCTTGTCACTTGCAATGAAAAACTTTATTTGGCTGCAGAAAAACACAATGAAGACAAAGACAGCAGCAGTGGAAGTCATCATATTCCAATTAACTAAATTCCCCTGGAGTTATTAATTAGTAGTAGAAACATCATTCAGTTATATGAGTAATGAATTAATTGTGGAAAACATCATTCAGTTTACGAGTTATTAATTAGTAGTGAAACATAATTTACTTATCGAGTTATTAATTAGTAGTGTAAAAATTAAGGTAACAGGTTAATAATTAGTGGAAACATCATTCAGTTAACAAGTTATTAATTAGTAGTCAAATTTTTTTATTGCTTATTAGTGGTCGACATCATTAAGTTAACGAGTTATAAATTAGTAGTGAAAACATCATTCAGTTATTGCGTTATTAATTAGTAGTGCAAACATCATTAGTTAACAAGTTAATAATTAGTAGTGTTAATGAGTTATTAATTAGTTGTGGAAAACATCATTCAGTTAAGTTATTAATTAGTAGCAGAAAGCATTCAGTTAACGAGTTCATTAGTAGTGCAAACATTCAAGTTTAATGGATTATTAATTAGTGATAGACACTTAATTACGTTAACAAGTTATTAATAAGTTGTGGAAACAAAATTCAGTAACGACGTATTAAATAGTAGAAAACATCATTCTATTAACGAGTTTTTAATTAGTAGTGGAAACATCATTCAGTTATTGAGTTATAAATTAGTAGTGGAACATTTCAGTTAACGAGTTATTAATTAATAGTGAAAAACATTTGCTTATCCAGTTATTAATTAGTAGTGAAACATCTTTAAGTTAACAAGCTAATAATTAGAGGAAACATCATTCAGTTAATGAGTTGTTAATTAGTAGTGCAAACAATATTCAGTTAACAAGTTATTAATTAGTAGTGGAAACGTCATTCAGTTAAGACGTTAATTAGTAGTGCAAACATTTAGTTAATGAGTTAATTATTAATAGACAATTAAGTTAACACGTTATTAATTAGTAGTGGAAACATAATTCAGTTATTGATTATTAATTTGTAGCGGAAACATTCAGTTTACAAGTTATTAAATAGTAGTGGAAAAAAATCAGTTAACAAGTTATTTATTATTAGTCGAAACATTGATATGGGTTATTAGTGGTCGAAATATCCTTCAGTAAACGGATTTTAATTAGTAGTGAAAAACATCATTCTTTTATCATGTTATTTATTAGCAGTGCAAACATTCAGTTAACGAGTTATTAATTTGTTGTGGAAAACATCAGTTAACGAGCTAGTACTTAATTAGTAGTGGAAACATGTTCAGTAACGAGTTATTAATTAGTAGTAGACAATTAACTTAAGTTATTAATTAGTAGTGTAAAACATCATTCAGTAAACAAGCTATTATTGGTAGTAGACAATACGTTAAGTTATTAATTAGTAGTGGAGAGAAATAACTTCAGTTAATGATTTATTAATTAATGTTAAAAACTACTTCTTTTATTCAAGTTATTTATTAGCAGTGGAGAAATAATTCAGTTAGATGATTATTAATTAATAGTTAAAAAATCTTCTTTTATCAAGTTATTATTAGCAGTGCAAACATCTTCATTTAAAGAGTTATATATTAGTAGTAGACAATGAAGTTAACGAGTTTTTAATTACTACTGCAAACAATCATTCAGTTAATGAGTTATTAATTTGTTGTTGGAAAACATCAGTAAAGGAGTTATTAATTAGTAGTGAAAACATCGTTCTTTTATCAAGTTATTTATTAGCAATGCAAACATCATTCAGTTAACGAGTTGTTAATTAGTAGTGAAAAGCATCATTCATTTATCGAGTTATGAATTAGCAGTGCAAACATCATTCAGTTAACGAATAATTAATAGTTGGAAAAATCATTCAGTTAACGAGTTAATTAGTAGTGCAAACATCATTCAGTTAACGAGTTATTAATTAGTAGTAGACAATTAAGTTAACAAGTTATTAATTAGTAGTGCAAAAATAATTCAGTTAACGATTTATTAATTAGTAGTGAAAAACATCATTCTTTTATCAAGATATTCATTAGCAGTGCAAACATCATTCAGTTAACGAGTTATTAATTAGTAGTGGAAACATTCAGTTAACGAGTTATTAATTAGTAATAGACAATTAGGTTAACGAGTTTTTAATTAGTACTGCAAACATCATTCAGTTAACGATTTATTAATTGGTAGTGGAAACATTCAGTTAGCAATGTATTAATTAGTAGTCGAAACATTGATGAGAGTTATTAGTGGTCGAAACATCATTCAGTTAACGATTTATTAATTAGTAGTGAAAAGCATCAATCTTTATCGAGTTATTAATTAGCAGTGCAAACATCATTCAGTGAACAAGTTTTTAATTAGCAGTGGAAAACATCATTTAGTTAACGATTTATTAATTAGTAGGGAAATGCATCATTCTTTATCGAGTTATTAATAAGCAGTGCAAATATCATTCAGTTAACGAGTTATTAATTAGTTGTGCAAAACATTATTCAGTTAACGAGTTAATTAGTAGTGGAAAACATCATTCATTTATCAAGTTATTAATTAGCAGTGCAAACATCATTCAGTTAACGAGTTATTAATTAGTTGTAGAAAACATCATTCTTTTATCAAGTTATGTATTAGCAGTGCAAACATGATTCAGTTAACGAGATATTAATTAGCAGTGCAAACATCATTCAGTTAACAAGTTATTAATTGGTAGTGGAAAACATCATTTAGTTAACGAGTTATTAATTAGTAGTGGAAAACATCATTCATTTATCAAGTAATTAATTAGCAGTGCAAACATCACTCAGTTAACGAGTTATTAATTGGTAGTGGAAAACATCATTCAGTTAACGAGTTATTAATTAGTAGTGGAAACCATCATTCATTTATCAAGTTATTAATTAGAAGTGCAAACATCATTCAGTTAACGAGTTATTAATTAGTTGTGCGAAACATCATTTAGTTAACGAGTTATTAATTAGTAGTGGAAACATTCAGTTATTCATCAGTCAGTTAACGAGTTATCAATTAGTAGTGGAAACATCATTCAGTTAACAGTTATAAATTGGTTGTTGAAAACAATCATTTAGTTAACGAGTTTATTAATTAGTAAGTGGAAACGTCATCATTTATCAGTTATTAATTAGCAGTGCAAACATCATTCAGTTAAGGAGTTATTTAATTGGTAGTGAAAAACATCAGTCAGTTAACGAGTTACAATTAGTAGTGAAACCATTCAGTTACCAATTCATTAATTAGGCTAGTCGAAACAATTGATATGAACGTTATTAGTGGATCGAAAAATCATTCAGTTAACTATTTATTAATTAGTAAGTGGAAAACATCATCATTATACAAAGTTATTAATTAGCAGTGCAAACATCATTTCAGTTAACGATTATTACATTAGTAGTGGAAAAACATCATTCATTTATCAAAGTTATTAATTAGCAGTGCAAAAACATATTCAGATTAACGAGTTATTAATTGGTAGTGGAAAAACATTCATTTTGTTTAACGAGTTATTTAATTAGTAGTGGAAAACATCATTCATTTATCAGTTATTAAATTAGCAGTGCAAAACATTCAGTTAACGAGTTATTAAATTGGTAGTTGAAAACTCATTTAGTTTTGACAAGTTATCTGATAGTAGTTGGAAAACAATCATCTTTATCAAGTTCATAATTAGCAGTGCAAAACATTCAGTTAACGAGTTATTAATTCGTTGTGCGAACATCATTTAGTTTACGAGTTATTAAATTAGTAGTGAAATGCATCATTTCTTTATCGAGTTTATTAATAAGCAGTGCAAACATCATTCAGTTAACGAGTTATTAATTAGTTGTAAAAACATCATTCTTTTATCATTATGTATTAGCCAGTGCAAACATGATTCAGTTAACGAGATATTAATTAGTTTGTGCAAAACATTATTCAGTTAACGAGTTTATTAATTAGCATGAAAAACATCCTTCATTTATCAAGTTATTAATTAAGCAATGTGCAACATTATTCAGTTAACGAGTTATTAATTGGTAGTGGGAAAAACTCATTTAGTTACAAGTTATGTAATTAGTAGTGGAAAACATCATTCATTTATCAAGTTATCTAATTGCAGTGGCACATCATTCAGTTAACGAGTTTATTAATTGGAGTGGAAAACATCATTTAGTTTACGAGTTATTAATTAGTACGTGGAAAACATCATTCATTTTATCAAGTTATTAATTAGGCAGTGCAAACATCCATTCAGTTACGAGTTATTATTGGTAGTGGAAAACATCATTTATTTGACAAGTTTATTGATTGTAGTGGAAAAACATCATTCATTTATCCAAGTTAATAATTAGCAGTGGCAAAAATCATTCCAGTTAACGAGAAAATATTATTAGTTGTGCAAAACATCATTTAGTTAACGAGTTATTCATTAGTAGTGGAAAACATCATTCATTTAACAGAGTTTTAATTAGGCAGTGCAACCATCATTCAGTTAAGAGTTATTAATTGGGTATGTGGAAAACATCATTTAGTTCGAGTTATTATTAGTAGTGAAAACATCATTCATTTATCAAGTTATTAATTAGCAGTGCAAAAATCATCAGTTAACGAGTTTAATTAATTGGTAGTGAAAACATCAAATTTTAGTTAACGAGTATTAATTAGTAGTGGAAAACATCATTCATTTATCAAATTATTAATTAGCATTCAAACAATCATTCAGTTAACGAGATATTAATTAGTTGTGCAAAACATCATTAGTTAACGAGTTATTAATTAAGTAGTGGAAAACATCATTCATTTATTCAGGTTATTAATTAGCAGTTCAAACATCATTCAGTAACGAGATATTAATTAGTTGTGCAAAACATTATTCAGTTAAGAGTTATTAATTAGTAGTGGAAACTCATTCATTTATCAAAGTTATTAATTAGGCAAGTGCAACATGATTCAGTTAACGATTATTAATTGGTAGTGGAAAACATCATTTAGTTAACAAGTTATTAATTAGTAGTGGAAAACCTCATTCATTTATCAAGTTAATTAATTAGCAGTGCAAACATCAATTCAGTTTAACGAGTTATTATTGGTAGTGGAAAAATCATTAAGTTAACGAGTTATTAATTAGTAAGTGAAATTGCTATCTTATTCTTTATCGAGTTAATTAATAGCAGTGCCAAACATCATTCAGTTAGAGTTATTAATTAGTTGTAGAAAACATCATTCTTTTCTCAGTTATTGTATTAGCAATGCAAACATGATTCAGTTAACGAGATATTAATTAGTTTTGTGCAAAACATTATTCAGTTAACGAGTTAATTAATTAGTAGTGAAAACATCATTCATTTATCAAGTTATTAATTAGCAGTGCAAAACATCATTCAAAGTTAACGAGAATATTTATTAGTTTGTGGCAAAACATATTTGTTAACGAGTTATTATTAGTAGTGGAAAACATCATTCATTTATCAAGTTATAATAATAAGCAGTGCAAAACATTCATTCCGTTAACGAGTTATTAATTAGTGTAGACATTAGTTAACCATTATATTAGTAGTGTAAAACATCATTTATCAAGTTAATTAGCAGTGCAAAATCATTCAGTTTAACAAGTTTTTTAATTAGTTGTGGCAAACATCCCTTCATTTATCAAGTTTATTATTAGCAGTGCAAACATCATTTAAGTTAAACGAGTTTTAATTGTAGTGGAAAACATCATTCATTTATCAAGTTTTAATTAGCAGTGCAAACATCATTCGTTAAGGAGTTATTAATTAGTTTGTAGAAAACATCATTCTTATTATCAAGTTATTAATTAGCAGTGCAAACATGATCAGTAACGAGATATTAATTAGTTGTGCACAACATTATTCAGTTGAGTTATTAATTAGTTAGTGGAAAACATCATTCATGTTATCAGTTATTTAATTAGCAGTGGCAAAACATGATTCAGTTAACGAGTAAATTAATTGGTAGTGGAAAACATCATTCATTTTATCAAGTTATAAATTAGCATGTGGCAAACCATCATTCAGTTAACGAGTTATTAATTAGTTGTGCGAAACATCATTTAAGTTAACGAGTTATTAATTAGTAGTGAAATGCATTATTCTTTATCGATTATTAATAAGCAGTGTAAAACATCATTCAGTTAAAGTTATAAATTTAGTTGTATGAAAAATCATTCTTTATCAAGTTTATATATTAGGCAGTGCAAACATGGATTCAGTAACGAGATATTAATTGTTGTGCAAAACATTATTAGTTAACGAGTTTATTATTAGTAGTGGAAAACATCATTCATTTATCAAGTTATTAATTAGCAGTGCAAACATCATTCAGTTAACGAGTACTTTTAATTGGTAGTGGAAAAAACATCAATTTAGTTTAACGAGTTATTAAATTAGTAGAGGAAAACATTTATTTATCAAGTTATTAATTAGCAGTGTAAACATCATTCAGTTAACGAGTTATTAATTGTAGTGGACAAACATCATTCATTTATCAAGTTATTAAATTAGCAGTGCAAACATCATTCAGTTTAAAGTTATAATTAGTTGTGAGAAACATCATTTAGTTAAGCGAGTTTTTATTAATTAGTGAAAATGCCATCAATTCTTTATCGAGTTATTATAAGCAGTGCAACATCAATTCAGTTACGAGTATTAATTAGTTTGTTAGAAAACGTCATTCTTTTTATCAGTTATTTATTTAAGCCAAAAAGTTTGGCAAAACAAGAATTCAGTTAACGAGTTATTTAATTGGTATGGAAAACATCAATTAGTTAACGAGTTATCAAATTAGTAGTGGGAAACATCATTATTTTATCAAAGTTATTTAAATAGCAGTGCAAACATCATTCCATTTAACGAGTTATTAATTATTAGTAGACTGTTTTTTTTTTTTATAAAGTAATAGTTAATTAATTATAGTGTAAACATCATCATTTATCAAATTAATTAGCAGTGCAAAAATCATTCATTAACGAGTTATTAATTAGTTTGTTGAAAACATCATTTAATTAATGAGTTTTTAATTAAGTAGTGGAAAAATCATTCATTTATCAAGTTCATTAGTTAGCAGTGCAACATCATTCAGTTAACGAGTTATTAATTATAATTGAAATCCATCATTCTTTATCGAGTTATTAATAAGCAGTGCAAACATCATTCAGTTAACGAGTTTATTAATTAGTTTTAGAAACATCATTCCTTTTTATCAAGTTATGTATTAGCAGTGGCGGATTGCGGCTTTGCCCGAGAAGGGTAGTGTAAACTCATTCATTATTCAAGTTAATTAAGCAGTTGCCAAAAAATTCATTCAGTTAACGAGTTATTAATTGGTAGTGGAAAACATCATTTAGTTTAACGAGTTATTATTTAGTAGCGGAAAACATCATTATTTATCAGTTTATTAATTAGCAGTGCAAACTCATTCAGTTAACGAGTTTTAATTGGTTAGTGGAAAACATGCATTTAGTTGACAAGTTATTTGATTAGTAGTGGAAAACATCATTCAATTTTATCAAGTTATTTTAATTAGCAGTGCAAACATCATTCGTTAATGAGTTATAATGGTAGTGGGAAAATTCATTTCAGTTAGCGAGTTAATTAGTTAGTGCAACCATCATTCATTTAACGAGTTATTAATTTAGTAGGTAGACCAATTAAATGTTAAAAAAGTTATTAATTATTGAAAGCAGTGTAAACTTTCATTCCATTTTATCCAACGTTACATCTAGCAGTGCAAAAAATTTCATTCAGTTAACGAGTTATTAAGTTGGGTGGTGGCAAAACAGTCATTTAGTTTTACGAGTTATTAATATAGTAGTGTGGGAACATCACTTCATTTATATCCAGTTTTATATTAAGCAGTGCAATAAACATCATTACATAGTCTACACACGAAGTTTTATTTAATTGGTAGTGTGAAAACATCATTTAGTATAGGATGCGTTAAGTTTAGTTCGCATCTAGCAGTGATATTGCTAAACGATACACTTCATTTATTCAAGTTTTAATTTGCAGTGCCAAAAATCATTCAGTGGTAAACGAGTTTATTAATTGGGATAGTGGAAAAACCATCATTTAGTAAACGAGTTATTAATTAGTAGTGGAAAACATCATTCATTTATTAAAAGTTATTAATTTAGCAGTGCAAAACATCATTCAGGTTAGCGGAAGTTATTAATTTGGTAGTGGGAGGTAACATTCATTTCAGTTCGCCAATTATTGATTAGTTAGTGGGATAAGGACATCATGTCATTTATCAAGTTATTAATTAGCAGTGCAAAAATCATTCAGTTAACAAGTTATTAATTAGTTGTGCGAAACATCATTTAGTTAACGAGTTATTAATTGGTAGTGGAAAACATCATTTAGTTGACAAGTTATTGATTAGTAGTGGAAAACATCATTCATTTATCAAGTTATTAATTAGCAGTGCAAACATCATTCAGTTAACGAGTTATTAATTGGTAGTGGAAAACATCATTTAGTTGACAAGTTATTGATTAGTAGTGGAAAAATCATTCATTTATCAAGTTATTAATTAGCAGTGCAAAACATCATTCAGTTAACAAGTTATTAATTAGTTGTGCGAAACATCATTTAGTTAACGAGTTTTAGTAGTAGAAATGCATCATTCTTTATCTAGTTATTAATAAGCAGTGCAAACATCATTCAGTTATTGATTAGTATTGGAAAACATCGTTCATTTATCAAGTTATGTATTAGCAGTGCAAACATCATTCAGTTAACCAGTTATTAATTAGTTGTGCGAAACATCATTTAGTTAACGAGTTATTAATTAGTAGTGAAATGCATCATTCTTTATCGAGTTATTAATAAGCAGTGCAAACATCATTCAGTTAACGAGTTATTAATTAGTTGTAGAAAACATCATTCTTTTATCAAGTTATGTATTAGCAGTGCAAACATGATTCAGTTACCGAGATATTAATTAGTTGTGCAAAACATTATTCAGTTAACGAGTTATTAATTAGTAGTGGAAAACATCATTCATTTATCAAGTTATTAATTAGCAGTGCAAACATCATTCAGTTAATGAGTTATTAATTGGTAGTGGAAAACATCATTCAGTTAGCGAGTTAATTAGTAGTGCAACCATCATTCATTTAACGAGTTATTAATTAGTAGTAGACAATTAAGTTAACAAGTTATTAATTAGCAGTGTAAACATCATTCATTTATCAAGTTAATTAGCAGTGCAAAAATCATTCAGTTAACGAGTTATTAATTGGTAGTGGAAAACATCATTTAGTTAACGAGTTATTAATTAGTAGTGGAAAACATCATTCATTTATCAAGTTATTAATTAGCAGTGCAAACATCATTCAGTTAACGAGTTATTAATTGGTAGTGGAAAACATCATTTAGTTGACAAGTTATTGATTAGTAGTGGAAAACATCATTCATTTATCAAGTTATTAATTAGCAGTGCAAACATCATTCAGTTAAGGTGTTATTAATTGGTAGTGAAAAACATCAGTCAGTTAACGAGTTATCAATTAGCAGTGGAAACATTCAGTTACCAATTCATTAATTAGTAGTCAAAACATTGATATGAGTCATTAGTGATCGAAACATCATTCATTTATCAAGTTATTAATTAGCAGTGTAAACATCATTCAGTTAACGAGTTATTAATTGGTAGTGGAAAACATCATTTAGTTAACGAGTTTTAATTATTAGTATGGAAAAACATCATTCATTTATCAAATTATTAATTAGCAGTGCAAACATCATTCAGTTAACGAGTTATTAATTAGTTGTGTGAAACATCATTTAGTTAACGAGTTATTAATTAGTAGTGAAATGCATGATTCTTTATCGAGTTATTAATAAGCAGTGCAAACATCATTCAGTTAACGAGTTATTAATTGGTAGTAGAAAACATCATTTAGTTAACGAGTTATTAATTAGTAGTTGAAAACATCATTCATTTATCAAGTTATTAATTAGCAGTGCAAACATCATTCCGTTAACGAGTTATTAATTGGGTAGTGGAAAACATCATTCAGTTAACGAGTTAATTAGTAGTGCAACCATCATTCATTTAACGAGTTATTAATTAGTAGTAGACAATTAAGTTAACAAGTTATTAATATAGTAGTGTAAACATCACTTCATTTATCAAGTTAATTAGCAGTGGAAAAAATCATTCAGTTAACAAGTTTTTAATTAGTTGTGAAAAACATCATTCATTTATCAACGTTATTAAGTTAGGGCCAGTGGCAAACATCATTTAGTTAACGAGTTTTTAATTAGTAGTGGAAACATCATTCATTTATCAAGTTATTAGTTTAGCAGTGCAAACATCATTCAGTTAAGGATTATTAATTAGTTGTAGAAAACATCATTCTTTTATCAAGTTATTAATTAGCAGATGCAAACATGATTCAGTTAACGAGGATATTAATTAGTTGTGCACAACATTATTCAGTTTAACGAGTTATTAATTAGTAGTGAAAACCATCATTCATTTATCAAGTTATTTATTAGCATTGGCAAACATGATTCAGTTTAACGAGTTATTAATTGGTAGTGGAAAACATCATTCAGTTAACGAGTTAATTAATTAGTAGTGGAAAACATCATTCATTTATCAAGTTTATTAATTAGCAGTGCAAACATCATTCAGTTAACGAGTTATAAATTGGTAGTGGAAAACATCATTTAGTTAACGAGTTATTAATTAGTAGTGGAAAACATCATTTCATTTATCAAGTTATTAATTAGCAGTGCAAACATCATTCAGTTAACGAGTTATTAATTGGTAGTGGAAAACATCATTTAGTTGACAAGTTATTGGATTAGTAGTGGAAAACCATTTATTTATCAAGTTATTAATTAGATGCAAACATCATTCAGTTAACGAGTTATTAATTAGTTGTAGAAAACATCATTATTTTATCAAGTTATGTATTAGCAGTGCAAACATGATTCAGTTAACGAGATATTAATTAGTTGTGCAAAACATTATTCAGTTAACGGTTATTAATTAGTAGTGGAAACATCATTCATTTATCAAGTTATTAATTAGCAGTGCAAACATCATTCAGTTAACGAGATATTTATTAGTTGTGCAAAACATCATTTAGTTAAAGAGTTATTAATTAGTAGTGGAAAACATCATTCATTTATCAAGTTATTAATTAGCAGTGCAAACATCATTCAGTTAACGAGTTATTAATTGTAGTGGAAAACATCATTTAGTTGACAAGTTATTGATTAGTAGTGGAAAACATCATTCATCAAGTTATTAATTAGCAGTGCAAACATCATTCAGTTAACAAGTTATTAATTAGTTGTGCGAACATCATTTAGTTAACGGAGTTATTAATTAGTAGTGAAATGCATCATTCTTTATCGAGTTATTAATAAGCAGTGGCAAACATCATTCAGTTATTGATTAGTATTGGAAAACATCGTTCATTTATCAAGTTATGTATTAGCAGTGCAAACATCATTCAGTTAACCAGTTATTAATTAGTTGTGCCGAAACATCATTTAGTTAACGGAGTTATTAATTAGTAGTGAAATGCATCATTCTTATCGAGTTATTAATAAGCAGTGCAAACATCATTCAGTTTAACGAGTTATTAATTAGTTGTAGAAACATCATTCTTTTATCAAGTTATGTATTAGCAGTGGCAAACATGATTCAGTTACCGAGATATTAATTAGTTGTGCAAAACATTATTCAGTTAACGAGTTATTAATTAGTAGTGGAAAACATCATTCATTTATCAAGTTATTAATTAGCAGTGCAAACATCATTCAGTTAATGAATTATTAATTGGGTAGTGGAAAACATCAATTCAGTTAGCGAGTTAATTAGTAGTGCAACCATCATTCATTTAACGAGTTATTAATTAGTAGTAGACAATTAAGTTAACAAGTTATTAATTAGCAGTGTAAACATATTCATTTATCAAGTTAATTAGCAGTGCAAAAATCATTCAGTTAACGAGTTATTAATTAGTTGTGGAAAACATCATTTAATTAATGAGTTTTTAATTAGTAGTTGGAAACATCATTCATTTATCAAGTTATTACATTAGCAGTGCAAACATCATTTAGTTAACGAGTTTTAATTAGTAGTGGAAAACATCATTCATTTATCAGTTATTAGTTAGCAGTGCAAACCTCATTCAGTTAACGATGTTATTAATTAGTTGTAGAAAACATCATTTGTTATCAAGTTATGTATTAGCAGTGGCAAACATCTTTCAGTTAAACGAGTTATTAATTAGTAGTGGAAAACATCATTCATTTTAATCAAGTTTATTATTAGCATGCAAACATCAGTTAACGAGTTATTAATTGGTAGTAGGAAAACATCATTAAGTTAACGAGTTATTAATTAGTAGTGGAAAACATCATTCATTTATCAAGTTATTAATTAGCAGTGGAAACATCATTCAGTTAACGATTATTAATAAGTTGTGGAAAACATCATTCATTTATCAAGTTATTAATTAGCAGTGGCAACATCATTCAGTTAACGAGTTATTAATTAGTTGTGGAAAACATCATTCATTTATCAAAATTATTAATGTAGCAGTGGCAAACTTCATTCAGTTAACGAGTTATTAATTGGTAGTGTAAATAATCATTTAGTTAACGAGTTTTTAATCAGTATTGGAAAAACATCATTCATTTATCAAGTTATTAATTAGCAGTGGCAAACATCAATTCAGTTAAGGTGTTATTAATTGGTAGTGAAAAACATCAGTCATTAACGAGTTATCAATTAGCAGTGGAAACATTCAGTTACCAATTCATTAATTAGTAGTCAAAACATTGATATGAGTCATTAGTGATCGAAACATCATTCATTTATCAAGTTATTAATTAGCAGTGTAAACATCATTCAGTTAACGAGTTATTAATTGGTAGTGGAAAACATCATTTAGTTAACGAGTTATTAATTAGTAGTGGAAAACATCATTAATTATCAAATTATTAATTAGCAGTGCAACACATCATTCAGTTAACGAGTTATTAATTAGTTGTGTGAAACAATCATTTAGTTAACGAGTTATTAATTAGTAGTGAAATGCATCATTCTTTATCGAGTTATTAATAAGCAGTGCAAACATCATTCAGTTAACGACTTATTAATTAGTTGTAAGAAAACATCATTCTTTTATCAAGTTATGTATTAGCAGTGCAATCCATGATTCAGTTAACGAGATATTAATTAGTTGTGCAAAACATTATTCAGTTAACCGAGTTATTAATTACTAGTGGAAAACATCATTCATTTATCAAGTATTAATTGAGCAGTGCAAACTCATTCAGTTAAACGAGTTATTAATTGCTAGTGGAAAAACAATCATTAATTTATCAAGTTATTAATTAGCACTGCAAACATCAGTTAACAAGTTATTAATTAGTTGTGGAAAACATCATTTAGTTAACGAGTTTTTAATTAGTAGTGGAAAACATCATTCATTTATCAAGTTATTAATTAGCAGTGCAAACATCGTTCAGTTAAATAGTTATTAATTGGTAGTGAAAACACATCAGTCAGTTAACGAGTTATCAATTAGTAGTGGAAACATTCAGTTACCAATTCATTAATTAGTAGTCGAAACATTGATATGAGTTATTAGTGATCGAAACATCATTCAGTTAACGATTTATTAATTAGTACTGAAATGCATCATTCTTTATCGAGTTATTAATAAGCAGTGCAAACATCATTCAGTTAACGAGTTATTAATTAGTTGTAGAAAACATCATTCTTTTATCAAGTTATGTATTAGCAGTGCAAACATGATTCAGTTAACGAGATATTAATTAGTTGTGCAAAACATTATTCCAGTTAATGAGTTATTAATTAGTAGTGGAAAACATCATTCATTTATCAAGTTATTAATTAGTAGTGCAAACATCATTCAGTTAACGAGTTATTAATTGGTAGTGGAAAACATCATGTAGTTAACGAGTTAATTAGTAGTGCAACCATCATTCCATTTAACGAGTTATTAATTAGTAGTAGACAATTAAGTTAACAAGTTAATAATTAGTTGTGGAAACATCTATCAGTTAACGAGTTATTAATTAATAGTGGAAAACATCATTCCGTAACCGAGTTATTACTTAGTAGTGGAAACATCATTCAGTTAATGAGACATTAATTAGTAGTGCAAACATCATTTAGTTAAAAAGTTTATAATTAGTAGTGGAAAAATCACACAGTTAACGAGTTGTTAATTAGTTGTGGAAAACATTCAGTTAACGAGTTATTAATTAATAGGGCAAACATCATTAAGTTAACAAGTTCTTAATTAGTAGTGGAAACATTAAGTTAACGAGTTATTAATTAGTAGTGGAAACATCATTAAATTAACAAGTTCTTATATCTATTTTAAAGATGTTGGAAAAATGTGTTAAACAAATTAATAAATCTAATGTACAACACGGCATTTGCTGTGAATAAAACATAAAAGCTCGAGGCAACACTGATATTTCCATAATTCTGTTCATGACCCTCACATCCCCTGACTTCAAATTAAGATAGGTGCCTCTTCCATTGACTTATACAAAATATTAAACATGATGCATTGTTATCCTGCAGTCTTTCAATACAAAACACTTCTTTGTGGTAGTAGAGGGAGATCACTAAGAAACACGGCAGTGCACATTTCCAGTAACAATTGCTTGACAACTGATTTCAATTAAAAATGCCATAGCAGGTCAATGGAGTGGACTTTAAGCATTAGAGACCTGCCTCCTGAGCTAATAAATATTGAAGGTGCTGAAAATGTCCCATGGGCCAGTGCCCAAACAATAAACGTTTGCATAACAAGGCTTTTGCTGCCAAAGAATAATCATTTTCACCTTTTGGTCAAACTATCTACTAATGCACACAAAAACAATTTCACCTTTCATATTTACTCAACACAGACTTTTCATTTATTTACATTTACTTGGAAATGTATCCCTGGCCTCCCACCTACTAAGTAAAGGCTGACATATTGCCTGAGTCCTTGTGAAATTAAATGAAGACAGGGTAGGACTGAGCTGGCGGGACATTGGGAAAACTGGCCCTCATGGCCCAGACCCGCTCCCTGATCTGTCCGGCCCCCAAAGTGAAATATTGATATGGCGGTGCCATGTTTGAGTGCAGTTTGCTCATTGAGCACTGTGCTGGCCCCAGAAGTTTGGAACCCGGGGTCCCCAATTATTCTTATAAAGGTCCATATAAAAGACAGAGAGTTATTTTCAATGTATCCATTAACACTTATACAGATTTGTCATGCAGTTAAATGTATTTCTGACTGCCCAGCATTATCTCTGGTGTGCCTTTGGTGCCTCATTCACACACGGATTGTATACATTGTACTGTATGCAAGGTTCCAAATAATGGATGGCAGGGCTGTGTTCATAAGAAGGTAACAACTCAAAAGAAACAACTGGTGTGTCTATCTCACACCATCTATTGTATTTAAATGATCTCCACAAAAAGATAAACCACAATATGGTGAAATGCATTCTTTAAGAGGTGGTTCACCTTCAAACAACTAGTTGTTTTCAGATAGATCACCAGATAAAACTACTTTTTTTCAAATGACTTTCCATTTCTATGTGTAATAATAAGCAAAAATGCCTGTTTGCGCCTATGTCCACAACGCATCAAGTTTCAGTGACCACCACAAGAACATAAAGAAATATCCGAAACCTCAAAAAGACACCCTCTGCATTTAGACGCATTTTTTTTTTTTTTTAGCCGACCATAACTCTACATACATATTTAAAAGCAATACAATGGACAAAAAATAAGAAAACATGAAATACAATAAACTATTAGCAAAAAACATACCCATGAAAACAGAAATTGCAAGAGATAAATCCGATACAATAATGACAATATTGTACATTTTTGGTCATGTGCAAAAAAAGATATGGATGTAGACCAAGCGCAACACTATTTCAAGTCACACGTGAAAAAAATTATCAGCGGGTCCCTCTAAGTTTAATAATAAGCAACAATGCCTATTTGCACCTAGGTCAATACGCATCAAGTTTCAGTGACCACCACAAGAACTTAAGGAATTACAGAAACCTCAAAAAGACACCCTCTGCATTTAAACGCATTCTTAGTGACCAGAATTCTACATACATATTTGAAAGAAATAAACTGGACAAAAAATAAGAAAACATGAAATACAATGAACTATTAGCAAAAACATACCCAAGAAACAGAAATTCCAAGAGATAAATCCAATACAATAACGACAATATTGAACATTTTTGGTCATGTGCAAAAAAAGATGTGCATGTAGACCAAGCGCAACACTATTTCAAGTCATAAGTGAAAAAAACTTGTCAGCAGGTCCCTTCGTATTGCTCCATGATGATCCTAGAGCAAACGAAAGGCCAGGGAGCAACCTGTGTGCCAAGCAAATGCCCCAGACACACATGTTGCCCCACTGACCGCCATCTCTCCGCCTCTGAATGTAGGGTTGCCACCTTTCTTCCATGGGGGAACCTGGCAGGGGCGGGCCGGTGAAGTCGGGGTGTGGGACGGATGATGTTGGGGGCAAACGCCGGATAACGTCGAGGGCAGGGAGGTGATGTTGGGGGGCGGGCCAGATGACGTCAAGGGTGGGCCGGTGACGTGTCGATCAGTGATTGCCTGATCACCATGTCATTCACTTCAATGTCCTGTCTGGATTTGGAAATCCGGAAAGGCACTTTTCACCCGGGAAGCCCGTCCAAGAACTGGGCTGTGCGGGTGAAATCCAGAAAGGTGGAAACCCTACCAGTATGTGTTATAATAAGGCAAAAATGCCTGTTTGCTCCTAGGTCCACATGCATCAAGTTTCAATGACCACCACAAGAACATAAAGAAATACAGAAACCTCAAAAAGACACCCTCTGCATTTAGACACATTCTTAGCGACCATAACTCCTGCATACATATCTGAAAGCAATAAACTGGACAAAAATAAGAAACATGAAATACAATAAACTTTTAGCAAAGGCATACCCATGAAACAGAAATTGCAAGAGATAAATCCAATACAATAACGACAATATACTACATTTTTGGTCATGTGCAAAAAAAGATGTGGATGTAGACCAAGCGCACATTATTTCAAGTCAGACAAAAAAATAAGAAAACATGAAATGCAATAAACTTTTAGCAAAAGCATACCCATGTCAGAAATATCAAGAAGATAAATCCAATACAATAATGACAATATTGAACAGTTTTTGTGCAAAAACTAAGAGGATGTAGACCAATCACAGCACTAATTCAAGTCACAAGTGAAAAAAATTGTCAGCGGGTCCTTTTGCATTGCTCCATGAAGATCTTAGAGCAAAGAAAGGACCAGGGAGCAACCTGTGTGCCAAGCAAATGCTTTTGATAGTAAACGTTGCTGACACCCTGAACTAGACCAAAGACATACACACTAATTCATATTGCCCATATTTTCAGGCACAGACGGCAGCCCTATTAGAAAATTGGTATCACAGTGATGTATCTGTTTCCTACGCTGTTCAGCCACCAAATGGGAGGATGCTTTTGAATTTTAAAAGATAGCTGCTACATTCTGTAGAAATATCAGCATAAATCCCAGTTCTTTTAGGGTCACTCTCCTCCAATGCATCCCTACCTGCCCATGCATGGTCTTGGACTAATGCTATACAAGCTATACACATCATAGGCTGCAAATGCTACAAACCATTAAAAATACTACAAAACTTTTAAAACATCTCAAAACAAAGATATAACACTGCAGATCAACTGTATTACATCTAACAGAGATGTAGAACTGCAAGATCAAACAGGGTGCAGCTGCTGCAGCATCCTTACCACAGTTCTGCACTATTGTCCCCTCCAAGGGTCTAAATTGACTCGTAAACAATCCATAAAGGCTGACAAATTTAGGCTCAGTTACTACACCTCTATGCTGTAATGCTCCATAAGTAGAGAATATATACATACCAACAGCCTACACATAAAAAAAAAACACTAAAAACAACTACATCATAAATGAACACCTATCATAAACTTGCTACCACACTACAAAAAAACTTTACTGAGGCAAGAATGATTTTGCATAAATCCTGGGGGTGGGGGGTATGCATAGCCGTTGTGCCATACATAAACATGCCCCTCAAATATTCTAATATTAAACAAAATTAAGTGTACAATATATAAAAATATATGCATTGGCATTACTCCCACAGCTAAACAGAAATAAAAATCACATTGCAATATATTTGACATTTAAATTCTCTCTCAAAAAAGCAGTATCACCATTTATCGTAAAGCACTCACACTTTACCAGATTTGTATATACATCTCTAGCAATATAGAGATAAATAGAGAAAAAGATTAATAAAGCATTAAATGCACTAAAATAAAGTTTGCCATACCATCACTAGTTCTGTGTTCACACATATACAATTTTTAGGGATATTAAATATTAAGATTTTAAATCTATTTACTCTTCAATAAATAACATAATGTGTTGTTTTTTGATTTAGAGGCAAATAGAAAGGGAACTTCCCTGCTCTCCATTTACCTATGCAGCATTATCAAATAATCTCTGTTTTAAACATTTAATAAATATGCACATGAAAATGCCAGCAAGTGAATAAAGAGTGAATCCGTGGGATTCCATCGTTGGGGGCACAGAGCGCATTACGTTTTTTGAAATTTGGCTTTTTGTCGCCTCTGGTAACTTGCGGGGCAATGCGGTCTAAGACAAGGCCTCTCTCCTTGCCTCATGGCAGGCACCCACTGGAAATGACAGGCACCTAAATGCCCGTACAGCACTAAGGCCTTTGGTATTTGCTCTCAGGGCAGAACACTGGCAGACAGAATGCTCCTCTCTACCTGTCACTTGGCGCCTAATACTAATGACAAGCCTGTAATTGAACACAGATGAGATGGAACAGTGACAGGAGCAACCCCAACCAAAACACTAGCTTGAAAGCTTGAGCACTGAGATCTGTCTGTCACTGTTCTGTATGCGTTCACTACAGACCTAGTTGATGATTAGTATAAGGAGCAGTAAGGAGTAAGTCAACAAGTGGAGAAGGGGCACTGTCCTCTGCCTCAGCTGCAAACAAAATGTGCTGTGTGCCAGGGGCCTAGTGTGTAAGTACCTAAAATAACAATTTCTGAGTGAGCTGCCACTGCTGCTTTGGGGCCAGATACATTTTTAATATTCTGACTTACCTGCCATGTAATTTTTGTCTGAGGCGTTATCCTTTCCTCTGGAATGAACGAGCCTTTACTAGCAGCAGTAGCTGTAGGGGTAAAAAAAATAAATTAACAACAAATTTTATTTTTTTTTTTCAATATAAAAGAGTAAACTGCATCAGAGCACATTCTAGTAGCAACCAATCAAAATCTTCCTTATAGTAGACGGATCAGAACTAGTTTCCTTATTGTTATTATATTATAGGTATATATATATATATATATATATATATATATATATATATATATATATATATACTATAGATATAGATATATATATTCAGAGGACATACCATGTGACAGATTAGGGGCATTTCTATTTCTAAAAGGCCCATCTTTCAACACACAACCACTGCTTTTATAATAACCCTGACATTTCTCATATATATCATGCAGCACCTTATGCATCTATGGCAAATCCCTATAAACTAGCTACAGTAATAGTGATATTCATGAACTATGTAAATATAATGCCAACACTCCTACATATATACGCACAGATATTATTTTCCCAACCATGCACAGAAGGTGGTCCATGCTACTTGTTGCTTCAAGCCCAGAATTTAAGCACCTGGGGAACACGCTGCAAACCAGCAAACCTGATTTCTCCTAGCCAACGGAAATAATTGTCATCACTATCTGCTGGGCACTCAGCCCAGAAATTAGGCATAATTTAGTTAAACAAAAAGTTAACCTTGATTGTTATGTGTATTTGTCAACCCTTGCTGCTATAAACTATAAAAAGATACTATCTCACCTTCCTGCCATTATTGGGAATTTATTGGAATTAAAATAATAAATAATAAAAATTAATCATTACAGAAAAAAATCAAAACAAAACTGATAGCATCAATTAACAAAGCACCAAATCCTTATATTAACCCATCCTACTGATTTCTCCTGCCAACGGAAATAACTGTCATCACTATATGCTTGGGCTACTAGCTTACAATAATAGTGATATTAATAATATGTAAATATAATGCCCAACACCCCTACACATACTCACAGATATTATTCCCAACAAGACATAGAAGATAGACACATGCTACTTGTTGCTCCAACCCAGAATTTAGCCACGCTGGGGAACATGCTGCAAACCTGATTTTCTCCTGCCAATTGAAATAACTGTTATCACTGCTGGGCAGGTCAGCCCAGAAATTAGGCATACATTTAGCAAAACAAAAAGTTAACCTTGATGGTTATGTTGTATTTTGTCAACCCTTGCTGCTATAACTATAAAAAGATTCTATCTCACCTTCCTGCCATTCTAAGTACTCAGACTGCTGCTCCCGACCTTGCTTACTTTTCTTTCTCACTCTCAATTTTCAGTTTCCCCACTGGGGCTCCTTTTCCTTTCCCCTTTCCCTTTTCTCCATACCCACCACCTTTCAGTCGTCCCCTCCGCTGCCTTCATTCCTGCCATTATTGGGTATGTGCTGCTGTCTGCTGCCCACTAGTCAGACCACACAACCAGCAATCCATCTTCAACTAACTGTCATCACTGTCTGCTGAACAGATTACCCCAGAAGTTAGGCACAATTCTGTTAATCAACAATATAACCTTGATGATCATATTTTCTCAACCCTTGCTGCAATATACACGGTAACTATAAAAAGATAATATCTCACCTTCCTGCCATTATTGGGGTAACATGCTACAGGATACTTAGCGAGACCCACACAGACCAGCCAGTCCATCCTCCTGATTCCTCCTTCCAACTGAACTAACTGTCATTGGCTGTGGGCGTTGGCTTCAGAAAGGAGGACTTCCTCCTTCCAACTGACCCTAACTGTCATTCCTGGGGGTGTGGCTTCAGAAGCTGTGTGCATTGGCTGGTACAGCACGTGGCCAGAGAAAGTTGTACTGAAATAAAAAGGGCACCCCATATTAACCCTTGGTTCCCATGCCCATTTGCAGCTATACCAGTGAATCATATTCACACATGACTAGAAACCACTTGCCTGACATATTGAGCCGCCCTCCTGACAACACACCCTCAACTAAACGTCTGTACAAAGCAGGAGAGCAATAGCAATAATGGTAAGGATATCATCACATGTACAAATGTAACACAGCTGTACTGTACCTCTGGTCCCTGAAACACAAAACTGCCTTCAAAAATTGTTCATGCTATTTTCCCATCAGCATACCTGGCTCGGCAAGTTTGTCAGACAAGTTCTATGTCAGCTGCTGGCCTCCGCGGGCCAATAGAAAACAGGGGGGTGTGGCTTTGCATAACGCAGCGCCGCCCCCTTTCACTGTTTTCAAGCCGCTGTCCTAAGTTACTCCTTCACTAAGCAGCACTTGTTAACTACAACTCCCAGCTGCCTCAGCAATTCATTTGCTGTTTACGTACTCCCCTTGCAAGAACTAGAAAGTCCTGAGAACTCCACCCCCATGTCTCCCATGTGTCACGTGTATAAGGCAGTACAGTCAGTGTCTCTGTGGGGACAGCTTCCAGTAACACTCATTTCACCTGCAAAACATCTGCCTCCCTAAGGTTAGCTCTCCCCAATGTTAACATTCAATTATTCACACTGATTATTCCCTCGCTCCCTGTGTCATCCCTTATTTCTACTCTCTGCCCTGCGGCACCGCCCCTAACCCCGCCCACCTCTATCATCCCTCCCCATATGCTTCATGCACCCTCCTCTCCCTCCTTCTAAGTTACTTGTATGTCCTGGGGACAGGTGTCTTTAATCCTACCTGAGGTATAGACATCTGCAGGCTCCTCCATGTCATTTCTCCTGCACGATATGTTTTCCCCTTCATAAGCCGTTTTTGCTTTCCCTGTTGACAGAAAGTCCCGCCCCACCATAGCTACAGCCAATCAGAATCGATAGAGGGCAGTCCGTTTTGATTGGCTCGTCTGCAACAGCAATAATGGAATACTGCTTGCTCATTGGATTACATAAATGTTCCCACCCTCTGCTGGAAGGCGATTGGCTGAGAGCTGCTAGGGCGGGGAATCTGAGTCATATAGTTTAGATGCCAATGAGGGCAGGAATACTGGATGCTGCAAGTAAGTTGAAGGAAGCCTGACACCTGACATAGATGTAGAGATCATGGAGGGGGTAAGATCCAATGGAATAGGGCAGATACATGACTAAATGCTAACGTTGGGGAGGTGGGAATTGTGACAGAGGGAGAGAGCCTGTAGCACATACGTAGCTCATTCCTGAGTTCATCCTAAAATGGACTGTATTGACAGACGAGCTGCGCCAGTTTCTGTGTGTTGCTGCTGTCCTTGGCATGATGTTTGTTTCCAAATTGGGATATTGTAAAAATGGCAAGTTCTGTGGAATTTCTAGTGTTCTTTGCTTTCCTATTCGGCGAGTCGTGCAGTCGTTTTAACCCTTTCACTACCAGAGGATTTGGGAAGTTTTTTTTGTACTTTTGTGTAATTACAAATTTATAGCAATCTATTCTTAATGTCTAAAAAATGGGAAAGTCAAAAATATTTGACTTAATATAACCACCTATCAGAAACCATTTATTTTATACATGAAAATACAATTGTATACAATTTGTCCCATGACTCCCAAATGCGTCAATAAAAAAGATGTTGTTTTGTGGAAAGTTCTGACTTGTATATGACAAAAAGCAACAGCAGTACTTTACTAAAGGCCAAGAGCGCTGCTCCAGAAATCTGCAGACTTCAGAAATATAAAACTAACAGTAGGTTACCCTTAGGAAACTGGACATTTTTGGAAAAAAAATATGACTAATCTAAAATGGGTAAATATGTCTTTCTACTCCTAAATTACCAAGTTTCAATGCTTTCCTAAAATTATCAGCTTTTATAAAAAAAAATTGGAAACCTTGAAAAATATCCTCAAAGCTTCCAATTCAGAGGATCTTATCTCCTACAGGTCAACAATTAATGCATAGGCTTACCTAGGCTATAGGGGCCCGTGGGGCTTTTTAAGTTATTGTTTTCTTTAAAAAATATATATTTTTGCTGTGTTGGCAGGATCGGAGAAGATTAAGCAAAACAGCAAGGCACATAAGTGCAGCTTTATAGAGACTCACACAAAGTACAGGCACTGACATGCTTTGCCTAATCTTCTCCCAGCTAGCCAGAAAGCAGGTACTGCCCGTGCACAAGGGCAGCATGGCACCCGACCGGCCCAGTAGCAGCTGCAAGCCTGCAGCACAGTTTAATATTTTTATAAAGCCGTACACATGGGGGGCAGCACGGCACTGCTGCCCCCCAAACTATTTTTAAAGAAAATAAAAATAATTGGAAAAAAATTCAGGCCTGGAAGCAAGTACCAGATGTACACAGGGGGGCAGTATAGCACTTGGCTAGACCCAGGCCCAGGGCAAAGTGCAGAAAAAAATACAAGATACTATAAAAGCAAAGAAAAAACAAATAATAATTGAAAGCCAATGCTAGATGGGCCCATGCCCCTTATGTCTGCAGATACACTGTGCACCTGTGACCCTGGCTCAGCATCACAGATAAGGGCCCTGTGGAAACTGTAACCTAAGGGCCTCACATCTCATTAATCAGCCAGTGTGCATATTACATATATAAGTAAAAGTAAAAAAAAAAAAAGCAAGGCAACAAGTACTTTTTTGTGCGCGCGCGCATGTTGTACACTTGCTAAAGTTGTGCGAGTGCATATATAACTCTGTATACATGTGTGTGTGAATAAGTCTATAAAATTAGAAAAAGCTTGCATGAATGTGTGTTGTGTGTAAAATAGGTCTGCTGGAGGGAGACCTGTAGAAGGCTTGTAGAGTGTATCCAGTAGGAAATTATGGGGGGGCTTCTAGGAAAAGGCAAAACAGCAGACATGTAATTGTCGTAAGTCTGCTGTTTAGAACCAATCCTCAGAAGATCAGGTCTAAGGATAAATTGCACGTGCACCTGGAGTTGTTCCCAGAGCCCTCTGCCAAGGTAGAGAATGCCAAGCACCGTCAGCACCAACCCCACCTGCGGCCCAAACTTGTCAAATTTACCCCTCTCCACATCTTCCCAACTTGTAAAAACTTTCCTTCTGACTTTGCACAACTCGAGTTCCACCTGCACCCCCCTTCCCTGCAGACCGAACTTGTAACTGCCTCTGCACAACAAGTTCCCCCAGCACGTCACTCGCACCCCCCAAACTTGTTGCATTAGCCAATTTGCCTCTGCACATTAATATCTTTATGTATTTAGATATAGAATTTGTGTGAAATATATTATCCTTTATTAAAGTAGGGTTGGATCTGTCCATTGGGTGTCTAGAGTGTGTATATTCTGGGACTTAGTTTGTATTAAAGAAGTGACTCATTCTAAGCCACTTTTCAATTGCCCTTCTTTTTTTCTTTTTTATAGTTTTTGAATTATTTGCTTTCTTCTTCTGAATCTTTCCAGCTTTCAAATGGGGGTCACGAGGGCCAGAACTAGGTGTAGGCAGAAGAGGCACCTACCTAGAGCACATAAATACGGGGGAGCTGAGCAGGTACCTGTTAATGGGTCTTTGCCTACCACCAGTCACTCCCCTCTGTCACTCTCCTCTCCTTCGCCTTCCCTCTGCCTCCCCTCTGATGCACTTCCCCCCTCCTCTGTCCTCCCCTCTGCCGCTTTCCCTTCGTTCACTCTACTCTCCTTATCCTCTGTCTATTTACCCCAGTTTACGGCACGTGGACGTTTACACGTGCCCACTGGTGAGGAGGGTGGTGGCCGCTTGGTTGCCTAGGGCTGCTGGACGGATTGGTCTGGCCCTGGGGGTCACGGATCACATATAAAATCAAATGCTTTGTAAGGCTGCAAAATGTACAGTTATTGCTACTTTGTATTGCTGATCTTTCTATTCAGGCCCTCTCCTACCCATATTCCAGTCTTGTAGATTAATTATTGCTAGGATAATTTGGACCCTAGCAACCAGATTGCTGAAACTGCAAACTGGAGAGCTGCTGAGTAAAAAGCTAAATAACTAACAACACAAATAATAAATGGTTTTTAATTATTTGCAAATTGTCTCAGACTATCACTTACTGTGTAAAGTAAATGAACAACCGCTTTTACCTCTAGGAAATTTGCTCATGCTTACCAACCCCTTCGATGTTGCTCCCAGCAGGGGCGTAACTACCGGGGGCGCAGGGGGTGCAACTGGGCCAGGGCCCGCACCCCGCAGGGCCCCCCCGGCAGATTGTGTGCGCCCGCACCAGGGCCCGCCCCCACCTAGTTCCGTTACTGGCTCCCAGTAACCTCAAAGTAGGTGCTTATTACTGAATTCCATACTTGGAGGCAAGTTTTGGTTGTATAAAAACCAGATGTACTGCCAAACAGAGCCTCCTGTAGTCTGCCAGTCCACATAGGGGCCACCAAATAGCCAATCACAGCCTTTATTTGGCATCCCCAGGGACTATTTTCATGCTTGTGTTGCTCCCCAACTCTTTTTATATTTAAATGTAAAAAAGGTTGGGGACCGCTGCTATAGGCAGTCACTATTTATCTGGTTGGTGTGGGCTGTTTGGGCCTCTGTGTACTTGAAATGACAGGTCTTTTTATAAATCCCACTCCAGGCCCTCCACAGCTACAGGGGTCATGACTGAAGAAGAAAAAAAGTATTGGTTCCTACACATGCATAGACTGTCCTGGACATAAGGGAATTCATACAGTTTTGTTTTTAGACATATATATATACGCATTTACTCTGTACAACCAATATGGAATGCAGGTGGTACAACTATCGGGGATCCTAAAAAATTTGATTTATAGTTTGGTTTATCAGAGGGGGGGGGCCCAGGTTTATACTGGGCAGTAGCTGGAAATGTGTGTTCAAAATTGTGATCCCACATGCATTATCCTGAACCAGGCAGGCCTGGACACTTTCTGGTCTAGTTAGGTGTATTGTAATTAACTATATCCTGCAGGGCTCTATTTTCTTAATTCTTACGTTTTTTGGTTATGTTGTCTGCTTCTCAGTCTTAAAGGTTTCTTCAGGTAAAGAACCCCTGGAGCCATTTACAATGGAAAGGAAGATTCTGTGTGAAAGATGAAAGAAGCTGGACTCCAGAAATCCTAAACGTTGATACCAGGACAGCACAGATAATTGACAATGGTAATATAGGCAGGGCCGAGCCAAGCCAGCCAGCCCCCTCGCACCCCCTACACACATGTACAACCACAGGCACGCGCACGCACAAGAGCACATTGCCGGCAAGAGAGGACAAGGGTCATGACTAGGGGTAAGTGATTGTAGAGGTAAGTGACTAGTGTCCCCCACCACTGTGCCCTAGGCAAATGCCTCTTCTGCCTACCCCTACTTCCGGCCCTAAATATGGGCAACGTGTAGTTTATGTAATGCAGTTTTTGTACTTTATTACACTTTAGTCACCCACGTCCCATTCTAATACCCACACTGTGCATTAAAATTATACGGGGACATATGCACAGCAATGCTATACCCAGACCAAATCTCTGATACTATAGAACATCATTTTACAATTTGTGCTATCGGAAAGTAATATTCCATAAGCAAACCACAAATTGACTGCTTTTTGCAATTGCAGGTATTTTCTGGATAACATGGGAAGATCTACGAGTGAGATCTACTTGAGTGGAAACCAAAGTCTTTTGAAGAATCCACCTGCATACACAGGTATGTAACAGATATAGTAATATTCATTATACAGAAATTAAAATTGAGAGAATTCAAGCTAGACAAAATAATTATACTCTGGGCCTGTGGAACACTGGGAAAAACCCAGTAGGCCCCACATGCCCAGTACCTGCTCTTGGACCCGAATCTCACTCCCCAGACTTTCAAGTGGAAAGTTAAGGAGTAGGTAGAAAATGGTGAAGGGGACAGGGGGATGGGGAAGGTGGACTAGGGCCCTTGAAAGCACAACCCTGGTGAGCCCCTGGACATCCCAGAATATCCTATATACAAATTACTTTGTGTGTATCCAGAGATACAGTATTCTCATAACAGTAAAATAAACACATAAAGCAGGAATGTACTAAATGCAATCTAAAATGTAGTCATTTTTTTGTGTGAGGGAATAGCGTGGTTGTTAACATGTTATTTTAATACTGTAAGTGTAATCAGGCTGGAACTGTCAATGCACTGGAAGGTTTGATCTGCCTGGTTAGTGCATTTATACTACTAGTTAGTGGTGCTTGCGAAGCAAAGCATCACTACTGTTATCTTGCAAACTTATTTTTATTCTTCTTCCGTATGAAAGTTTGGCGCGTAACTAGTCCCGCACCGTTTGTCCTAGACCCATGAATGAGGTGTCAAATCGTGCGGCTTAATCGGGAATGGGGTGGTATGACTTTTCTAAGGGGTGGGTGGTTAATTGCCCCTTGCGGGGGCAATTAACCACCCCGAAAAGTCCCATAGATTAACATTGAGGCCAACTTTTGACGGATTCTAGCGCAGAGAGGGAATCTTGTAGAAACGTTAAATTTACCACATTTGAAGAGGTTTGCGACCTGTGTCAGATGATACCCCACACGAGGGTATAAGTTTTACCCCCGGGGCAGGAGAGGTCCCCAAATTTGCCCCATTGACTTATAATGGGGAATTTATCGAATAATTAGTTTGTCGCAGACCCATGAATGAGGTGTCAAACCGTTCATCTTATTCGGGAATGGGGTGTTGTGACTTTTCTGTCCTATTTTGGGGACCCAAAAAAGTGAGCGGAGCCGCAAACAACCAATCAGATTTTCCCTATTGACTTCAATGAGAAAATGTAAACAGCTGTAATTCTCACAGTAATAAAGCCAGAGCTCCCAAACTTGGCACCGTGGGTCACTGGGTGACTGCAGCCAAAATTTACAAAAAGTGGGCGGAGTCTACAACAGCCAATCAAATTTCAGCCATTCAATTAAATAGGAAAATTTTAAACTGCTGCCGCTCTAAGACGGTTAATGGCAGCCTCCTCAAAGTTGGCACAGTTGGTCACTGGGGGACTGGGATTAAAATTAAGAAAAGTGGGTGGAGCCAAAACCAACCAATCAGATTTCTTTGATTGGTTTTAATGGGAAAAATTAAGAAGGCTGCCATTCTCTCAGTATTGATGTCAGGGACCTTGAATATCACAAATGTGGTCGCTGGGGGTTTCCACTTCAAGTTTAGAAAAAGTGGGTGGAGCCACCAACAACCAATCAAATTTCATTCATTGATTTTCAATAGAAAAAAATAGAAATGCTGCCATTTTTACACATTAAATGACAGCATTCCCAAACTTTGGTATGTTAGTCACTGAGTGACTGTGGTTCACAATTAGGAAAAAAAGGGGCGGGGCAACAACAGCCAATCAGATTTGGGCCTGAGTTTTGCCACGGCAAGCACCACTCACATTTTCTTCAGGAAATGTACCTCTCTAGTTAATATTTTCATTTGGTGTCGGCACATGCCACCTGCTGTGGTATATCCAGGCCCGGACTGGTAATCTGTCCTATCAGTGGGCCGATGCCTTATTAGATGCGGGCATCATGCGGCGCTGCACTTGTAAGCCGGGCCCCAAACGGAGAGGTGTCCTCCCCAGCTCTTTTCTGGATAAAAAGACAGTGCCTTATTCCCCTCCCCTTTATGACATGTGCAATGGGAGTGTTTGGATCGGGCTTTCCCTATCATATCGGAGTCTCTACCTGCAGCGCTACATCATAGTCTTAAGAAGCAGGGTACGCGCCTCCTTTCTATTCGGGTGCGAGCAGTACACTGTGCACGCTGCTCTGATATCATGTGCCCCTCTTCCTCCTGCACAGACTGAAGCAAGCCGGTTGCTAGGCTTGATTCTCCCTCTCCTGTCATAACTCATCTCTGCCTCCAGTAACTTGTATGTTGTTTTAAAGCTGCTAACAAAATCCACAAGAGTTCTGCAGTAGTTAGGAATGTGCCTGGTTATGTACTGTAAGGTCAATAGGAAGCCCAGCTGCTTTCACGTGCAGGGGAACTTTCTACTCACGATCTCTGGGCTCTGAACTGCAGCAGTAGGAATTGTACTCCTAACAGTTCAAATCCAAGCACATTCTACAATAGTGGGAGCTGCCTGAAGATCCAAGTAAGTGGGGGCGAAATTAAGTACAACAGCAACTCTTTTTGCAAGTTGCAATATGATCAGAACAGTGGACAAAACACATAATGAACAGGGTGAAACAAGCTTAATTCAGTCAATCAAAATATCCTAAGACGTTTGTAAGGGGCTTGTAGTACATTTCAGTGTAGTAGCTTGAGGACTTCTTGACCATCCTAGTTCTGACCATCAGAACTAGAATGAACCGGAACAACCAAAGAGTCATGGCAGGAATAGCTAAAAAAAAAAATCTGCATGTGCACACTGGATACTGCTTCTCTGTTGGCCTCACGTGAACCTGCTCTTCATAATCGAAGAGATAAGGACAGCTCCGAGAGAAAAGGAGGAGAGTTCCTCTTATTATTCAGAAACCACATTAAACTGAATGCAGGGACTAATGTATATTGTTCTGGGCCAGTGTATAGGGTATTTTTTGAGTTAGAAAAAAAAGGTTTACTTATTCTTGAAGCATGCTAAGAGTTTGACAGCTCCAGGGTTACCTGTCCCTGAGGAAGCCGTGCATTATGAAAGGGAAGGGGCGCTGCAGAAGGGAGGTAGTTAGGGCTGCTGTAATAACAGGGCAAAAGGGGCATTTGCTTAGGGCCCACTAAATCAAGCGACCGCTGTGTTTCCAGGCATAAACTGTAAACTTTCCATGAAATACAGTGGTGTGAAAAACTATTTGCCCCCTTCCTGATTTCTTATTCTTTTGCATGTTTGTCACACAAAATGTTTCTGATCATCAAACACATTTAACCATTAGTCAAAGATAACACAAGTAAACACAAAATGCAGTTTTTAAATGAGGGTTTTTATTATTTAGGGAGAAAAGAAATCCAAACCTGTGTGAAAAAGTAATTGCCCCCTGAACCTAATAACTGGTTGGGCCACCCTTAGCAGCAATAACTGCAATCAAGCGTTTGCGATAACTTGCAACGAGTCTTTTACAGCACTCTGGAGGAATTTTGGACCACTCATCTTTGCAGAATTGTTGTAATTCAGCTTTATTTGAGGGTTTTCTAGCATGAACCGCCTTTTTAAGGTCATGCCACAACATCTCAATAGGATTCAGGTCAGGACTTTGACTAGCCCACTCCAAAGTCTTCATTTTGTTTTTCTTCAGCCATTCAGAGGTGGATTTGCTGGTGTGTTTTGGGTCATTGTCCTGCTGCAGCACCCAAGATCGCTTCAGCTTGAGTTGACGAACAGATGGCCGGACATTCTCCTTCAGGATTTTTTGGTAGACAGTAGAATTCATGGTTCCATCTATCACAGCAAGTCTTCCAGGTCCTGAAGCAGCAAAACAACCCCAGACCATCACACTACCACCACCATATTTTACTGTTGGTATGATGTTCTTTTTCTGAAATGCTGTGTTACTTTTACGCCAGATGTAACAGGACGCGCACCTTCCAAAAAGTTAAACTTTTGTCTCGTCGGTCCACAAGGTATTTTCCCAAAAGTCTTGGCAATCATTGAGATGTTTTTTAGCAAAATTGAAACGAGCCTTAATGTTCTTTTTGCTTAAAAGTGGTTTGGGCCTTGGAAATCTGCCATGCAGGCCGTTTTTGCCCAGTCTCTTTCTTATGGTGGAGTCGTGAACACTGACCTTAATTGAGGCAAGTGAGGCCTGCAGTTCTTTAGATGTTGTCCTGGGGTCTTTTGTGGCCTCTCGGATGACTTGTCTCTGTGCTCTTGGGGTAATTTTGGTCGGCCGGCCACTCCTGGGAAGGTTCACCACTGTTCCATGTTTTTGCCATTTGTGGATAATGGCTCTCACTGTGGTTCGCTGGAGTCCCAAAGCTTTAGAAATGGCTTTATAACCTTTGAAATTGAACTCAGGTGTGATAAACCACAGTTAAGTTATTTTTTAACAAGGGGGGCAATCACTTTTTAACACAGGCCCATGTAGATTTGGAGTTTTTTTTCTCCCTTAAGGGCTAGTCCACACGGGGAGATAGCGACGCGTTTGCGGTCGCGGCAACAAAGGCCCGCGACAGTCGCCGCGACCGGCGCAGGCGACAGTTTTGTATGGGCGCCTATGTAAAAACGCCTGTGCTAACCACACGAGGCGATGCGCTTTTCAACAGTCGCCTGAAAAAGCCTGGCGAGGCATTTTCAGGCGACTGTTGAAAAGCACATCGCCTCGTGTGGTTAGCACAGGCGTTTTTACATAGGCGCCCATACAAAACTGTCGCCTGCGCCGGTCGCGGCGCTTTGTCGCCGCGACCGCAAACGCGTCGCTATCTCCCCGTGTGGAATAGCCCTAATAACGTAAACCTTCATTTAAAAACTGCATTTTGTGTTCAATTATGTTATCTTTGACTAATAGTTACAGTTTTTGATGAACAGAAACATTTAAGTGTGACAAACATGCAAAAGAATAAGAAATCAGGAAGCGGGCAAATAATGTGAAATGTGAAAATGTGATGTGTGTTTAGTTTTATACATGTGCTGAGGCTGTTGCACATAAAAATAAATGTTCCGTGGGTATCATTTGTGAATATGCCACTATGTCATTCTAATATGAATTCTGGGGGTATTTTACATGGAATTGCTTCCATATTTTATGCTTATTTATGTTTTTCTTTTGTATTCTCATAACTTTTCTTTGTTTTAGCCATTCTGTTTTTTTCCTTTCCCTTCTGCCCCCTCCCTTTTCCCTCCGGCAGGGATCCCCTTTAATTATGTCAACTGCACATGGGTAGAATACGTTGGGTCCTAGCTATCTACATAGCAGGCCTACTATTAGTATGGAGTCCCAACAGGCAATAGGCTAATTCCATAATGATCATGTATATTGTCATGTTTCTTCAGAACTCGATTAATATGAATGATCAAATTCTTCAGCCCTTGTTTAATTTGGTTTTTCTTTATCTAATTTACTTTTCCATATACTCCACATATGTTATTCTAACTTCAAAAATAAAAAATGTATATTTAATATTGGCATTGCCATTGACTAATATAAATGGAGGGAGGCACCAAAGTGGTTCACGGGGGGGGGGCTGAAAATTCCTTTGCAGGGGGGGGTGCAAACTCTAGATACACCACTGAAGTGTCATTTAGTAGTGTATAAGCGAAGCCATTCCTTCCATTGTAAGACACATAAAAACTAGATTATCCTATATAATAAAATCCAAGTGTCTCTGCGTCCAGTCCGTCCCTGTGTCCGTGGAAATGCGCTACTGCGCATGTGCACCACGTGGGGGGAGGGGCGGACCCTGACACGTCACCAACGCAGAGTAACCCGCGGACTGCCAGCGTTTTACAAGCAAACCCCCCTCCCAGATTGATAGAGCCCGTAGCGAGTCCGCCGCTAATAGACACACGGCTCTCTCAGGCAGACATGGGCGGCTGCTACAGACCTAACAAGGCACGGAGTGTGCTCCCCAGCAACATGTGGCCGCAGACACCCGCCAATGCCTGAAATTAAAGGCATCTGGGCCGTTTGCTTTTTCGTGCAGGCTGATGTGTGGGGTGGGCGCTCCGTTTCAGCCACAATAGAAGAGATGCAGTCTCTATCATTTGTACGTTTATAAAGAAGATGCTACAAATCTGTTCTGGCTTTGTTGCTGTTTGTGGACACTTTCAATGCAATGCTGGTGAGGGTCTTCAGACACCATTGTGTAAATCTAGGCATAGAACAGCCCCCTCCTTTCTTTTCTAATATATTGTATGAGAGGGACAGCGCAGGCTTTGTCTCCTGTTCGCCTCTCTATTCTGCCTAGAAAGAAGGAGTGATGTGGAACTGCACTTGCAGTCTGAGCGAACTCCTCTGGGCTTTGCTTGCTGGGTGGAAGCTCAGCGCTCTCTGCTGGCCTGTATCTGATCTGCACTTTAATGAGTTGAACTCTGGTAGCTTGGACAGCGGAGGTGAGGGATGATTCTGGAGGGAAATGCTTCCCCAGCTCTCTAGCGCTACCAAACGGCCAGCAGGGGATGTTGGCTGTAATAATGCATTATCCATATCCTATCCTATATAATAAAATCCAAGTGTCTTTGCGTCCAGTCCGTCCCTGTGTCCGTGGAAATGCGCTACTGCGCATGTGCACCACGTGGGAGGAGGGGCGGACCCTGACATGTCACCAACGCAGAGTAACCCGCAGACTGCCAGCGTTTTACAAGCAAACCCCTCTCCCAGATTGATAGAGCCCGTAGAGGTATCGGCAGTCCCTATTGGCGCCAATCTCACCAACGTAAAAAAAGGGAAAATGTCATTAGGAAACCTTAGGCTGTGTGAAAAGCTCCAGCAGTTGCGCTAAAGCGGTTAAGGGGCGGTGCTACTGTGGGAAGTCATATGACGGGCCATGTCAGGGTATTAGCAAAGGCTGTAGGATTGCCACCGCCCTGATACTGGACAGCTCAAGGCTCAGACCCAAAGAGGAAAATCTATCCTCGACCCGGCAGCGATTTTAGCGAGATTACTGACATATATACCTCAGTCACCTTACAGTTACTCACAATGAACAACCGACTCAGGCAGCGCCAATAGATGCTCAGAATGCAGAGGGAATGTACTAAACACCTCAGTTAAAGCCAAACGAGAGTCTGAATGATCCTGTAGCAGTAGGAGGCTATTGGAGGATAACAGGAGGTGTAGTTTATCCGCAGCAGCACATGTGTGATGAAAATAACATAAACAGGCAACACGTCCCCCCCTGTCACCAATGGATCGCCCCTGCTAAGCTCCATCATCCCCAAAAAGCTTTATTACCACGTGTTCTCTGCTGTTGTTGCTGGGCTTGCCATTCCTGGCCACCAATGTTAACCCCCCTGGCCACCAATGTTAAACCCCCCTGGCCACCAATGTTAAACCCCCCTGGCCACCAATGTTAACACCCCTTGGCCACCAATGTTAACCCCCCTGGCCACCAATGTTAACCCCCCCCCTGGCCACCAATGTTAACCCCCCCTGGCCACCAATGTTAACCCCCCCTGGCCACCAATGTTAACACCCCCCTGGCCACCAATGTTAACACCCCCCTGGCCACCAATGTTAACCCCCCCTGGCCACCAATGTTAACCCCCCTAGCCACCAATGGTCACACCCCCTGGCCACCAATGTTAACCCCCCTAGCCACCAATGGTCACACCCCCCTGGCCACCAATGTTAACACCCCCTGGGCACCAGCATTAACCCCCTGGCCACCAGTGCTACAAAGGGGGCCCTGCCTACTAATGTTACCCATTCTGAAATGTTGGGAGGTATGTGACGACATATGTTCTAGTGCCCGTTAATTTAACGGGCTTAATGTCTAGTATTTCATAATGTACCCCCTACTTAAATTTATAAAGATATTAGTGGTCACCTCGGAGTTATCCGGCCTCATTCTTTTATATGGTCACATAACTCCTCGGTGACATATCTTTATAACTTACAGTAGGGGATACATTATCCACTATATAATATATATATGTATATATACATTTGAAATATGCATGTGTGTAAGTAAAAGACCAGCACGCATTTATGTGTGGGCTGCTTTTTACTCCCAGTCCGGCCCTGGGTATATCTATGCATATTGGGCATCAAACTATTCAGTAGATCCTTGGCGTAAATATTTAGAGTGTTTTCCAATTGTATGTAAGAAATTATGTGGGATAAATGTGGCAAATTGCAATATTTTTAGGTGATCTTCAGAAATGTCATAAAAAACACTGCCTTTAGTGTAGCTTTTTGGATTCTTCAGAATGTGTAATTTACAAAAAATATATGGTTTTGCGGGGGTCTTTGTACTGTAGTTTGGAGCTTTCTGGATAACGGATCCCATACTTGTACTTTCATATGGATTTGTCTAATGGAAATGTGAAGAGCTACATGTATATTTATTTTCCTTTTGATTTCTTTTCCCCAAGTTGTTCAGAAGCACGTTATAACCTCCAGAAAATCGAAATCCTTCCCAGCCTGTCGCCATTTCCCATTATAAAGAGGCTATTACCCAGCATTCTATGAGGTGTGTTATGGTGTCACTTGGGACTGGCTAACTGCATGGCCAGTTAATGTTATTCTGTGTAGTGAAGACACATTACAGCATATGCAGACAGATACAATAAATTCATGATTGCATAGATATTTCCTTTAAGCACAATTCCTTGGGAAAATATGAAGGGACAGCAGCAGAATGTCAGGAGCGCCCGTCTCCAGGGGCATCGCATCCAAGATGGTGGTGCCCATGACCCACGTGGGACAACCATGGGGCTCGTATAGGTAATGGGGAATGGGCTGGGTTTGTGTTAATCAGGTGCTTGTTTCAGTGTAACAAGCTTGTTTGTCGATCAGTGGCAAGTTTTATTTAGCATTTGTTAGAAATTTGCACCCCCGAGCAGCCAACTAAGTAGTATGGGCCTCTTTTTGGCAGTACCCTTTACTTGAAAAATTCTTTGGCCTCAATTACAAAAAGGGGGTCAACTTGTGTAATTACTCACAGTCAGCTGCAGTTTGAGGCAAATGTTGTCAGTGTAGTGGTTCCCGGATACTCTGTCCTAGGCATCCAAGTATTGTATCGATAAGTCAAAGCGGTTAGGAATCATACACTGGGGCAGAAATTGTCTGCTATTGTGCTTTTATTTTTGTCCACACAACATGTTTCAGGCTGCAAAGGCCCTTTCTCAAGTGTGTTCTTATTATTGCACTAATCAAGATCAAAAGAAAAGCACTAACTTTACCAGTCTTAAATCCCACCTAAAAAGCCTACCTCGATCCCCATTTCTGGAATATAATCGTGTTCATGCATTAACTCACTTTATTTGAATGGCACGGTGCATTTGTAAAACAGAGTGAGAAAGTGGGAAAACTAGCAGCCAAAGGAATATGCGCAGACTATATCAAGCTAAGTTTCTGTGGAGCGTCGTCATCTGATTGTGGTGCCATCTCATTTGTGCTAAATCAGTACAGGTATGGGACCCGTTATCCAGAATGCTTGGGACCTGGGGTTTTCCGGATAACTGATCTTTCCCTAATTTGGATCTTCACGCCTTAACCTTTTCCTTGCAGGGGAAAGCCTTAACTACCAAGCACGTAGTACTTACGTTCTTGGCTGTAAAGGGCCTCTCTCTGCATCTGCGGCGATTGCCGCTTCAGCAGAGGCTTCCGGTGGCTCCCAACCCCCTAGGCAACGAGCAGGGACACCGGAGGGGGAGGTCACGTGGGTCCTGCGACGCCATTATGCAGACACGTGTCTGCTCTGTGCTGCGTCTTTTGCTTGCCTGCTCCAGCGCGATCAGGACTTCCTGCTGCGTGGACTCTGCTGTAGGACCCCCCTTGGCTGCCCAGGACCCTCCTGGACTTCAGAACGGTAGGTGGCCTTTATGTAACACTTATACACACTCATTTACATACACATCCATGTACACAATACACATTTTACAAAGTTAGCTTTATTCTTTTTATTTTCAGGCTTTTTTTTTTTTTTTTTGTCAGAATGTGTACTTTACAAAAATATATAATTTTGGGGGTCTATGTGCTGTTAGGGGGTCTTGTGGCACAATACACAGTCACTGGTCTATGTTCACAGAAGGCGAAAAGACAGCGGAGAAAATTCAAATACACTCATTTTTTGGGGTCCGCACATGCCAGCTGCTTTGGTATATCTATGCATATTGGGCATCAAACTGTTCATAAGACCCTTGGCGTCAATATTTAGGGTGTTTTACAATTGTATGTATGAAATTGGGTAAAATAAATGCGACCAATTGCAATATTTTTACCGCTGCCTATAGCGAAGCTTTGCAGTAAGGTAGTTTGGAGTAGAAAGACATAATTACCCATTTTAGATTTGTCTGAATGTGTACTTTCCAAACATATATGGTTTTGGGGGTCTATGTGCTGTTAGGAGGGTCTTTTGGCAAATAATACGCAGTCAGGGGTCACTCTTCACAGAAGGCGAAAAGACAGCGAACGAAATACAAATACACAAATTTTTTGGGGGTCCGCACTTGCCAGCTGCTTTGGAATATCTATACACATTGGGCATCAAACTGTTCAGTAGACCCTTGGCGTCAATATTTAGGGTATTTTTAGACAATTTTCAAATGTCATAAAAACCACTGCCTTTAGCGTAGCTTTGCAGTAAGGTAGTTTGGAGTAGAAAGACATAATTACCCATTTTAGATTCATTGGAATGTGTACATTCCAAAAATATATGGCTTTTAGGGGTTACCATAACTTTTTGTAGCTTTTATCCCATATAAAACTGGTAATGTTTGGAAATTAGTGTAAATGTAATAAGTATGCGCATGGTAGATTCTGGGGTCTTTACATGCCATGTACTTCGATACTCCTATGTACATTGGGTATCAAACTGTGATTTATCTTGATACCTTATAGTATGTATGAAATAAGGTGCTACAGGTGGAAGTTATGAGGTGATTTTTGGAAATGTCCCAAAAATTGCCAAATTTAGGAAAGATTTGCGGCTTGGTACTTTGGGGTAGAAAGACATGCATACCCAATTTAGATTCGGGAGAATGTGTACTTTCTGAAAATATATAGTTTTCTGGGGTGAACCTACTGTTAGTGGAATGTTTGGCCTTGAAATCAGAATTATGCCGTTTTGTGGAGCGGTGCTTTGGAAATTTGCTAGTGTACTGCTTGTAGATTTTGATCTATATAAGTGAGAAATCTCAATAAAACTATATTTGGTATTGTTGCGTTCAGGAGACATAGACCTTTCCAAATCTGCTGTGTTCTCGTACATAAAATAAATGATGTTTCTGATATATGTAATTGTACTATGTGAAACCTGATTTTTTTTTTTCATTTTACAAGGCACTTTGAAGCCTATATTTTTTTACAAAAGTTGAATTACACAAAAATTCTAGCATATTTTGAAAGCTCAGGTTGTCCTGAAAAAAAACATGTATTGTTTCCCTGGTTAAACTAAAAGACCCCCCAGGAAAGGCTCTTAAAGTGAAAGAGTACAAAATATTCAAAAATGGTCTGGCAATAGAAGTACCAAATCAGCCAAATTGTCTGGCAGCGAAAAGGTTAAGTCTACTAGAAAATCATGTACACATTAAATAAACCAAATATTCTGGTTTTGCTTCCAATAAGGATTAATTATATCTCAAGTACAAGTTACTGTTTTTTATTACAGAGAAAAAGGAAATCATTTTTAAAAATTTTGATTAATTTATTATAATAGAGCCTATGGGAGACGGCCTTTCCATAATTCTGAACTTTCTGGATAATGGGTTTCCGGATAACGGATCCCATACCTGTACCACAAAAAGATTGCTTTGGAACTAGACAATAACAACATAAATGATTATGGGGTGAAAGAACGTATTCCATGTTACAACAAGCTCACTGTGATCAGGTGAGGTATTTTACTAGTAAATCACCATTTAGAAAGGTATCGGTTGGCAACTTTTACAAAATGAAAGCATTAATATTAGGGAAGCACCGAATCCAGGATTCAGTTCGGGATTCGGCCTTTTTCAGCAGGATTCAGATTCGGCCGAATCCTTCTGCCTGCCTGAACCGACTCCGAATTTACATATGTAAATTAGGGGTGGGTAGGGAAATTAAGTGACTTTTCATCACAAAAGATTTTTTTCCCCACTTTTTCCTTTCATGACCGTAATTTGCATAAGCAAATTAGGATTGGTTCGGTATTCGGCCGAATCTTTCACCAAGGATTCAGGAATTCGGCCGAATCTCAAATAGTGGATTCGGTGCATCCCTAATTAATAGTTCTCAAGAGACTAGGGATGCACCAAATCCACTATTTGGGATTCGGCCAAATCCCTGAATCCTCGGAGAAAGGTTCGGCCGAATACCGAACCGACCCGAATCCTAATTTGCTTATGCAAATTACGGTCATGAAAGGAAAAAGTGGGAAAAAAATCTTCTTTTGTGATGAAAAGTCACTTAATTTCCCTACCCGCCCCTAATTTACATATGTAAATTTGGAGTCGGTTCGGCCAGGCAGAAGGATTCGGCTGAATCCTGCTGAAAAAGGCTGAATCCCGAACCGAATCCTGGATTCGGTGCATCCCTACAAGAGACTTTAGTTTACATGAGATGCTGTGTAAAAACATAATGGATAAAATGTCTTTTTAGAGCTTTTCTTCCACCTGGTTGTTTCTTCAAATCTATGCTCTTCGTTTTCCGAAGTTGCCTCATGAGTAAACTTCGGGCCACTTCGGAAAAAGAAGCGCTCCTAGTGCCATCCCACCGGTGATTTACATTCTAGCCGGCGGGAGGCAGTTCAGGGAGATTAGTCGCCCGAAGAATAGGAGATTAGTTGCTGGGTGACTAATCTCCCCGAATCTGAGCACGTGCCCTTACCCTAAGAGTGAGAGTTATAAAACAGTTACGATGTAATAACGTGATAGTAAATAGTCTTTCAAATCAAATTTACATGTAAGACTTATGGAAATGGCATACAGTGTACTGGGTAATTTCAGGCACTGTGTCCATCATTTTTAGATGATCAGAAGTCAGTAACAAATCACTTCAGATAAGAGATCATGTATTTTAGAAAATGGGTGTATGTTAGATTATTAGTGATGGGCGAATAAATTGGTCAGACGCAAATTTGTGGCGAATTTCTGCGTTTCGGGCAAAGGGAATTAATTCTTGAAGCTGTGGTGACAATTGTCAGGCGAAAAATCCAGAGCGTCAAAAAAAAAAATATTCGTGCGCCCACTGACTTTAATGTATTTGGACCAAATAGTCACGCCTATAAAACTTGTCGCTCGGGGCAAAATTGACGTGCAATATAATTATTTTGACGCTCATTAATTTCAATGCGTTTCGTGAATTTTTTGCCGTTTCATGAAACGCGACAGATCTGCCCATCACTGAAGATTATCTAACAAATTATCATTTGTGATACTGTGTGCAAGGTCCTGTATATATAATAACATGTCACAGGCAGTTAATCACTTATAGTGTTTTATTAGTTTAAAAAAATGTCAGCATATCACATGGCAGTGTCCTCTTTCTGTCGGCATACCCCTTGCTAACCACACCCTCCTGATGAGTTTTGCATCATTGGGCACTTGATCAGAGGTGGTGTGACTGGATTAGCTCATATCTTTTTTTATACCTATCTTATTATATATATTACCATTCAGGGTGCCCTGTTGTATCCCATTTTGCCCATTGTTTGGGACCAAATAATTTTAGATGTGCTCGATTAGTCATGGATTTTACTTGATAGGCAGATTGTTGTTTTATTAATGCTACCAGTACAAAATGTTGAAGGGGGCCCCAAGGTAACAGTCCCAGTGGGCCCAGGACCCCCAGTCCGTTTACTGAACGCTCCCTCTTGCGCCAGACTTGCCTTCGCCACCTCAGACCAGGTGAAGTGCAATAGAGTAGATAGGGATTGCTTCAAAAAAAAGTTGAAATTTTTTCTAAGTTCCAAAACACACTGGCGTCTTTTACTTTTTTTAGGGTGATAGGCTGAAAAAAATGGTAAATTTTTTTGGGGGTACCCTCCTTCCCCCCCTACATTTCCTAAAATATGGCACCTAAACTATACACTGGGCACATGTATAGGGCAAAATAACAACTCTATTTTATCTTATGAAGCTTTCCCAGGCTTGTGAAGTGTAATGTATTTGCTGCTACATATACATCCATTGTACTTTAACTTGGTGCCAATGCAAATTAGGCTTCGCTAGCATAACTTCGCCTGGCAAAAGTGCGGCAGGCTAGTGAATTTGCCCCATAGATAGAGAAACCAAGAACCTCATGCCGTCTAGTTGACACCTTTTAGAATCCCTAGACCAGGGATCCCCAACCTTTTTACCCGTGGGGAGCAAAACCGGCATGAAAAAAAATTCCATGAGGGTGCAAAATAAGGGCTGTGATTGGGTATTTCAAAGCCTCTTTGTGGACTGGCAGCCTACAGGAGCCACTATGTGGCAGTACATGTGATTTTTATGCATCTAAAACTTCAAGCCAAAAATTGAAAAATAAGCACCTGCTTTGAGGCCAGTACCATCCAAGGGATCAGAGAACAACAGGTTGCCTGTGAGCCACTGGTTGGGGATCACTGCCCTAGAGCATAGAACCTTCACCATGATCCAATGTTTCCAGCACCCCAGAAGAGAAGCATTTATTCTAATGACAGTGTGCCTTTAATAGAGTGTCACACAATGTACAATAGGGGCCGCGCATTCAAGCAAATCACTCACTACACAGGTTTGTAGGTTTGAGGCAAATGATTTATTGCATTAAAACAAGTACCGTGTAACCAAAGTGAGAGAGGAGAAGAGAATTATTCCTGTGTTCATGTCTTGTGACTGGGTGCACCACCAATCCCAGTCCCCTCAGCTAGCTGCCACATGTAACTGCATTATTACATCACATACACAAATACCAATTGAATGTGCTTCTGCCCAGATTACTTTGTAGACTCAATAAGGCAATAACCTGCATTAAAACTACATGTTTCATGTACAGTACAGCATGGAGAAATGACATTTCATTTCACAAAATAACAAGGACATCCATCCAGCTGTATCTGAACTACGCCTCCCACCATCTCAAGAACAAGAACTCTGTCAACTTGTATTCAATTTGGAGGTGCAATGGTATAACTGTGCCAGAAAGTGAATCTGCCTTCAATACAAATAGATGCAATTTCCAACTGAATGGGCATAAAAAATACAAATGTGGATGAGGCCTTCAGGTTGAACATCCCAGTCGTATGGCTTGCACAGCATGATGGCCAGTGTTTAATAAGAAGTCCAGCTAAATCTTGTATATAAACTGTATATAATGTATATAAAACATTGTGGATCCCCCCCACCCATGTTCCATGAGGACATGCTTCTAAAGTGAAAAAGAGAAGAATCTGAATATAATAATCCCAGTTATTTTCATTTGTACAGCATGTTAGATTACAGATTTCACATCATAGATTATCTCAGTGATTTCAAACAGACATAGGTGCCCATTTAGAAAGGGTTAGAAACAGAGCCGGACTGGGAGCAAAAAGCAGCCCGGGCAAAAAACAAACAAAGCAGCCCACATGTAAACACACACACAAAGAGACACACAAACACAGAGAGACACACACACAGACACAAACACACACACAAACACACACAGAGACACACAAACACACAGAGAGACACACAAACACAGAGACACACACACACAAACACACAGAGACACACAAACACAGAGACAAAAAAAACACAGATAGACACACACAAAGAGACACAAAAACACAGACACAAACACACACAGAGACACACAAACACAGAGACACACACACACAGAGACACACAAACACAGAGACAAACACACACACACAGAGACAAAAAAAACACAGATAGACACACACACAGAGAGACACACACACACACAGAGAGACACACAAACACAGAGACAAACACACACACACAGAGACAAAAAAAACACAGATAGACACACACACAGAGAGACACACACAAAGACACAAACACAGAGAGACACAAACACACACACACAGAAACACAGACAGACACAGAGACACACACAGACACCCCTACCTCCCCCCTACCTCTCCTAGGAGCTTCATGAAACAGCACGGGAACTCTCTGACACCTCCCAACCCGTCTTCTGGCCAATCACCTTTGCCTTTCCCTGAGTGATCTTAGGAGGAGGGAGGAGGAACACGCAGCGTGTGTGTGAAGGAGAAGCACAGCGTGCATGTAAGTCAGTCTCTACCCCTGCCCAGACGCCGCAAATCAGAAGCGGCCCATTTCAAAGGTAAATGGAGCGGCCATTCGGGAAATTGCCCGAACTGACAGATTGTCAGTCCGGGCCTGGTTAGAAATAGGGTACAGTTTCCCTTTATTTAAAGCCATAGCACAAATCCTTTGTACTTTTTTACCTTGGTTGGTTGCTGCAATTCTCAGTGTGGCCGTCAGTCCTTCCACACAAGCCACAAACACTGTGAGCAAGCCCTGAAGTTCTGCAGTCCCATTGCTCTGATGTAGTTGCACTGCAAATGCAGCTCTGTGTTTTTAAGCAGCTGCAGCCTTTCAATGCAACTTTGAGGAGCTTTTCTTTATTAAAGGAGCCTTATATATTGTTTTCAAAGGTGTCTATTAAATGGTTAATGCAGTGTCCGCTCATATCTACAAAATTGGTGCAGGTGCAAAGCTGAAAGCAATCTCTCCTCTCCTAGAATGAAGTGCAAGAGTTGCTGCTCTCTCTCTGTATAGCTCTGCATTCACTAGCACTAAATATAAGAGGGATGGAGATTTGTGTCACATTCAGAAGTAGCAAGCTGGGGGTGCCAGGGAGCTATGGCAGGTGGCAAATACAAGGTCCCCCATGTGTCTGACAGCTGACTGGCAGCAACTCTTCATTGCCTGTGGCTCTAAGCTCCATAGCCTCCTGCAGTTGCCCCTAACCAAGGTATGTCCAAAGACAGGCCCGGGGGCCAATTGCAGCCCACTTTCAAATTTACACTGGCCCTCAGCTTCCATCATGAAATTAATAATAATGTGGTCCCCCCAACACTGTGCAATCAGGAATCGCGTAGCCTTAGCAGCAGGTCTGGACTGAGAATTAAAATAGGCCCTGGCATTTATGTTAGTAAATAGCTTCTTTGCAGTGAATATTGTGTGCTTCTCTCATACAGGCAGTACAGAGTTGGCTTTGAAGTCATTACAGTGTCGACTACAGGAGACCCTGGGCCCTCTGGTTTCCAGAAAAAGAGCAGCGGTGACTACAGGTAACACCAATCCTTCCCCCCTTTATATATGCAAATAATTCCAATCAGTTGGATACTTGATACCTATAGGGCACCCCACTTTGGATCTAACATTGAGTCAAGTTCCCTTCAGCTCATAAGAACGTACCAGATATAAGAAAACACTGCTGTATCAGTCCCTGTCATGATTTCAAGCAGAACCTTACAATACCTAATGTACAGATTAGGGATTCACCGAATCCAGGATTCGGTTCGGGATTCGGCCAGGATTCTGCCTTTTTCAGCAGGATTCGGATTCGGCTGAATCCTTCTGCCTGGCTGAACCGAATCAGAATCCTAATTTGCATATGCAAATTAGGGGTGGGGAGGGAAATTGCGTGACTCTTTGTCACAAAACAAGGGAGTAAAAAAATATCCCCTTCCCACCCCTAATTTGCATATGCAAATTCGGGGTCGGTATTCGGCCGAATCTTTCACAAAGGATTCGGGGGTTTGGCCGAATCCAAAATAGTGGATTCGGTGCATCCCTAGTACAGATGTTACCCAATATATACTTCAGCACCCTTCACATGCGTCAGCTTTATCTTTTATACTAAATAATGTGCACCTGCTTCTGAAACCATTTAAATGATGCAGCCCTCTAAATTGGTATGATAAGTCAGGATATGAGCGCTCAGCTAGAATGCTTATTGGCTGTCCTTTATACTCCTCTAAGACCAGAATGGCAGAACAAGTGATATTTGTGGGATAAGTTCTTATTTACTGTCATTGATTGGTTTTGCTTTTGTCACTTACATTTTCCATTTATGTAATTAATTAAATAAAATCAACACACCAGGGGACATTGCTACCTTGTTGCCTAAAAACATGGCCTGAGGGATATGAGAGACGCAACACCCACAATAAATCAGCTGATGAGTTGTTTTAGCTTTGTATGGGCAGAGCCTTACAATCCCACACATATAGTGAGATGGTTGCACCACAATGGTCATTAATATCTGAAATTAAATGCAGGTGCCTGGCCAGTGCTGGGCCAATCCAACTGGGCGCCACCACGCTCCCCTCCATGCTCGTGTGAGCGACGGAGGGGAGATTGCCAGAGGGGAGGGGAAAAGCCGAAGGGGAGAGGGATGGCAAAAAGCAGAAGGGGAGAGAGCTGGAAGGGAATGGAGAGGTTGCATGAACATGGACTAGAGGTCGGCAGAAACAGACACCTGCCCAGTGCCCGTCTGTAATGGGAACTCGTGTGTTTGTGAGGACCTGCCCAATTGGTACGATTGATCCAACCGGACCTCGAGTTCTTTCTCTGGAATCCCATGGAACTGGATGTACATTTTATTTCCATTATTTGCTTCATGAAATGATTCCTGAGACTTAAGTGACGGCTTCATACCATTTGGGCATCTGCTCAGTATATCTACCCGAGGGTATTCCCTAACTCTCGGCAAGTGCATCAAAGAAAGTGTGGCTTGAAAACAGTCTGTGATTAAGCCATACAGACCAAAAGCATTTGAGTCTGAGCAGTTGGGCCGTATTTAGTGATTCCCTGCTGCTTTATCACTGTGATATCATGTGCTGAGTCATGTCTCCCCAAGATACAGCTTCAGGGCCAAGGCACCCCATCCTCTGTGTGGATCTGGTGAAAGTCACCCTTTTTATCATTTAGAGAACTGTAAATGTATTATCTGCTGCTTATAAAATACCTTCAATATGGAATTATTAAAAGTTTCATTGTCAAGTGCAAAATTAATTTATATGCACAGCATGTGGAACGTTAATATAACACCAGGGCCAGTATTGTACTTTTTACTGCCAAGGAGGCAGCACCCACGTTCCCCCTCCAATTCTCTTCCCAGGTATCTGTCCTCTTGCAGACATGTACAGAAAGGTGGGAGTTACAGGTATGGGACCCGTTATGCAAAAAGCTCCAAATTATAGAGACTGTCTCCCATAGGGGACATATTTATCAAAAAATTAAGTTAGAGATCGCCACAGTCCTCTAGAGTGAAATTCCGCCACATTAATTTGTATGGGAAAGATCATCCTTTGATAAATACGCCTTTCAAAATCCCATAGAAATTAATGGAAAGTGGCAGAATTTCACTCTAGAGGACTGTGGCGACCTCTAACTTTACTCTTTGATAAATATACCCCATAGACTCCATTTTATCCAAAAAATTTAATTTTTTATAAATGACTTACTTTTTCTCTGTAATAATAAAACTGTACCATGTACTTGCTCCTAACTAATATACAAGTAATCCTTAATGGGGGCAAAACAATCCTACTGTGTTTAATTAATGTTAAATGATTTTCTAGTACGGGGCACGGAGATCCAAATTATGGAAAGATGTGTTATCCAGAAAACTCCAGGTCCCGAGCATTCTGGATAACAGGTCCCATACCTGTACTAGTGTACAGTGTGCTCCTGCCAAGCTAATGATCCTGTGTAAGACTGAGCCACTAGTACACTATAAATCAAACACTGATGTAGGAAATCATGTTTGTTAGCAACTATTAAAGTTAAATAGATTATCCTTTAAATGCTTTTTTAGGGTTAAAAACCCACCATATAATACAGTCATTATTTTTGAGGTTATTTATTGTTATTTTCATGTCTCTCTTCCAGGTGTGGTTTCTGCTACATGGAACTGGAGAATATCCCGGCTGGTGTCTATAACATTATAACTACTACATTTCTGCCTGCCCAGGAGGGACCCTTCTTTTTAGACTTCAACACCGCATTAGCCATTAAGGTGACCCAACTCCAGTGACCCGGGAATTAAAATCCGTTCTTCCAAGTGACAAAGATTTGCAAGCAGATTCCCAGTTCAAAGAGGCATGAAAGATCCTGCATTTCCCTGATGTGACATTGTGCATCTCCAGTACGGCTCACAGTCTTGTACAATCAGAATCTTCAAGGGAGTTGGGTACCACAGACAGCCCAAATGTAACTTGTACTTGAATCTTGTTTCAAAGGATAGTGCTATAAAACATATTTTTTCAACACCGTGCAGTGTTTTTTTTTTAACGTACTGTATATATGTGTATATCTATATATCACCTTGTAGCAATAGGAACCCCCGACAAACTTAAACAAGAATCTGCTTTAATAAATGTGTCAGTTCATTAAAATCATCCTGATGTTTGGAATATCCGGGGAGAGCAATTGTAGTAGCTTAAAACAGAAAAAACTCTCAATGTCATTATTATATAGACTATGGGGGCGAGTGCAGAAGATTTCTTCTATTTGCCAAGATAAGGAATTAGTTGGGCTTGAGATGTTGGCAGTTTTGAAGAAGAGGAATGGCAGCCTAATGTAGCAGATAAGCAAATAGAATTCCTGGGGGATGCCCCTCATTGGTTTTTACCTTTCCTTCTCCCTAAACAGTTGACAGCAATTCTGTTCACTTCAATTTAAAACAAGGCGAGGGAGGGGTTAATTGAGTTTGCCCGCCTAAAGGGGCAGAGAAATGGTGCAAGCCGGAGGCAATGTATAATGATTTGCTCTCAGTTTGTGGATACATTCATATCTACATAAAAAAATAGGTAGTTCTATTATTCTTATTTATGCAGCTTTTCTACATAAGCCCAACTGAATGAATTCATGTTTCCCCATTTTCCCATCTGTCAGCATAAGGGCTCTTACAGACGAGCGTTTTTACCTGCGCTCCCCTGCATTCCGTTTTTCTGCGTTCAGCCGCAGGGGAGCGCAGGAATAGACGCATTACATTTTTTCCAATGGGGCTGTACTCACACAGGCGCGTGTAGGAGCCGAACGCAGGTTGAGATGCAACATGCTGCATTTTTCCTGCGTTCGGCGCCTGTGTGAGTACAGCCCCATTGGAAAAAATGTAATGCGCTCCCCTGCGGCTGAACGCAGAAAAACGGAATGCAGGGGAGCGCAGGTAAAAACGCTCGTCTGTAAGAGCCCTTATGCTGACAGATGGAAAAATGAGGAAACATGAATTCATTCAGTTGGGCTTATGTAGAAAAGCTGCAAAAACAACATTATAGATTTTTTTTAAGGAAAGGTATTTAAGAATTCCAAATAATACAAAACAGACATCTTGTAATTTGCATGAAAAACTCTTTATTTGGCTGCAGAAAAACACAAATGAACACAAAGACAGCAGCAGTGGAAGTCATCATATTCCAATTATACTAAATTCCCCTGGAGTTATTAATTAGTAGTGGAAACATCATTCAGTTAATGAGTAATGAATTAATTGTGGAAAACATCATTCAGTTTACGAGTTATTAATTAGTAGTGAAAAACATAATTTACTTATCGAGTTATTAATTAGTAGTGTAGAAATTAAGGTAACAGGTTAATAATTAGTGGACTTATTTAAATCAAATTGGGAGCAGAAGTAGTAAATACTATTAGTAAGCATGTTGGAGACCTCTAGTGACCAAAAAGAGGCAAAACCACAATCTCAATAATTTCTCCAAAGCATGCTATTCAATAAAAAAATATTTTATTCACATCAGTAGTTAAAAAACATGTATAGTAATCCCTCTAACGCCTAACGCGTTTCATGCTTACCCAGCACTTAGTCATAGGCAGGATTCTGCCTATGACTAAGTGCTGGGTAAGCATGAAACGCGTTAGGCGTTAGAGGGATTACTATACATGTTTTTTAACTACTGATGTGAATAAAATATTTTTTTATTGAATAGCATGCTTTGGAGAAATTATTGAGATAATAATTAGTGGAAACATCATTCAGTTAACAAGTTATTAATTAGTAGTCAAATTTTTTTATTGCTTATTAGTGGTCGAAACATCATTAAGTTAACGAGTTATAAATTAGTAGTGAAAAACATCATTCAGTTATTGCGTTATTAATTAGTAGTGCAAACATCATTTAGTTAACAAGTTAATAATTAGTAGTGTTAATGAGTTATTAATTAGTTGTGGAAAACATCATTCAGTTAAAGAGTTATTAATTAGTTGTGGAAACATCATTCAGTTAAGTTATTAATTAGTAGCAGAAAGCATTCAGTTAACGAGTTCATTAGTAGTGCAAACATTCAGTTAATGGATTATTAATTAGTGATAGACACTTAATTACGTTAACAAGTTATTAATAAGTTGTGGAAACAAAATTCAGTTAAAGACGTATTAAATAGTAGAAAACATCATTCTATTAACGAGTTTTTAATTAGTAGTGGAAACATCATTCAGTTATTGAGTTATAAATTAGTAGTGGAAACATTCAGTTAACGAGTTATTAATTAATAGTGAAAAACATTTGCTTATCCAGTTATTAATTAGTAGTGCAAACATCTTTAAGTTAACAAGCTAATAATTAGAGGAAACATCATTCAGTTAATGAGTTGTTAATTAGTAGTGCAAACAATATTCAGTTAACAAGTTATTAATTAGTAGTGGAAACGTCATTCAGTTAAGAAGTTAATTAGTAGTGCAAACATTAAGTTAATGAGTTAATTAGTAATAGACAATTAAGTTAACACGTTATTAATTAGTTGTGGCAACATGATTCAGTTAACGAGTTATTAATTAATAGTGGAAAACATTCCGTTAACGAGTTATTAATTAGTAGTGGAAACATAATTCAGTTATTGAATTATTAATTTGTAGCGGAAACATTCAGTTTACAAGTTATTAAATAGTAGTGGAAAAAAATCAGTTAACAAGTTATTAATTATTAGTCGAAACATTGATATGGGTTATTAGTGGTCGAAACATCCTTCAGTAAACGATTTTTTAATTAGTAGTGAAAAACATCATTTATCATGTTATTTATTAGCAGTGCAAACATTCAGTTAACAAGTTATTAATTTGTTGTGGAAAACATCATTCAGTTAACGAGTTATTAATTAGTAGTGGAAACATTCAGTTAACGAGTTATTAATTAGTAGTAGACAATTAAGTTAAGTTATTAATTAGTAGTGTAAACATCATTCAGTTAACAAGCTATTAATTGGTAGTAGACAATTACGTTAAATTATTAATTAGTAGTGGAGAAATAATTCAGTTAATGATTTATTAATTAATAGTTAAAAACATCATTCTTTTATCAAGTTATTTATTAGCAGTGCAAACATCATTCATTTAATGAGTTATTAATTAGTAGTAGACAATGTAGTTAACGAATTTTTAATTAGTACTGCAAACATCATTCAGTTAATGAGTTATTAATTTGTTGTTGGAAAACATCAGTAAAGGAGTTATTAATTAGTAGTGAAAACATCGTTCTTTTATCAAGTTATTTATTAGCAATGCAAACATGATTCAGTTAACGAGTTATTAATTAGTAGTGAAAAGCATCATTCATTTATCGAGTTATGAATTAGCAGTGCAAACATCATTCAGTTAACGAATAATTAATAGTTGGAAAAATCATTCAGAGTTAATTAGTAGTGCAAACATCATTCAGTTAACGAGTTATTAATTAGTATTAGACAATTAAGTTAACAAGTTATTAATCAGTAGTACAAAAATAATTCAGTTAACGATTTATTAATGAGTAGTGAAAAACATCATTCTTTTATCAAGATATTCATTAGCAGTGCAAACATCATTCAGTTAACGAGTTATTAATTAGTAGTGGAAACATTCAGTTAACGAGTTATTAATTAGTAATAGACAATTAGGTTAACGAGTTTTTAATTAGTACTGCAAACATCATTCAGTTAACGATTTATTAATTGGTAGTGGAAACATTCAGTTAGCAATGTATTAATTAGTAGTCGAAACATTGATGAGAGTTATTAGTGGTCGAAACATCATTCAGTTAACGATTTATTAATTAGTAGTGAAAAGCATCAATCTTTATCGAGTTATTAATTAGCAGTGCAAACATCATTCAGTGAACAAGTTTTTAATTAGTAGTGGAAAACATCATTCGTTTATCAAGTTATTAATTAGAAGTGCAAAAATCATTCAGTTAACGAGTTATTAATTAGATGTGGAAAACATCATTTAGTTAACGATTTATTAATTAGTAGTGAAATGCATCATTCTTTATCGAGTTATTAATAAGCAGTGCAAATATCATTCAGTTAACGAGTTATTAATTAGTTGTAGAAAACATCATTCTTTTATCAAGTTATGTATTAGCAGTGCAAACATGATTCAGTTAACGAGATATTAATTAGTTGTGCAAAACATTCAGTTAACGAGTTATTAATTGGTAGTGGAAAACATGATTGAGTTAACGAGTTATTAATTGGTAGTGGAAAACATCATTTAGTTAACGAGTTATTAATTAGTAATGGAAAACATCATTCATTTATCAAGTTATTAATTAGCAGTGCAAACATCATTCAGTTAACGAGATATTAATTAGCAGTGCAAACATCATTCAGTTAACGAGTTATTAATTAGTTGTAGAAAACATCATTCTTTTATCAAGTTATGTATTAGCAGTGCAAACATGATTCAGTTAACGAGATATTAATTAGCAGTGCAAACATCATTCAGTTAACGAGTTATTAATTGGTAGTGGAAAACATCATTTAATTAACGAGTTATTAATTAGTAGTGGAAAACCATTCATTTATCAAGTTATTAATTAGCAGTGCAAACATCATTCAGTTAACGTGATATTAATTAGCAGTGCAAACATCATTCAGTTAACGAGTTATTAATTAGTGGAAAACATCATTCATTTATCAAGTAATTAATTAGCAGTGCAAACATCATTCAGTTAACGAGTTATTAATTAGTTGTGCGAAACATCATTCAGTTAACGATTTATTAATTAGTAGTGAAATGCATCATGCTTTATCGAGTTATTAATTAGCAGTGCAAACATCATTCAGTCAACGAGTTATTAATTAGTTGTAGAAAACATTATTCTTTTATCAAGTTATTAATTAGTAGTGGAAAACATCATTCATTTATCAAGTTATTAATTAGCAGTGCAAACATCATTCAGTTAACGAGTTATTAATTAGTTGTAGAAAACATCATTCTTTTATCAAGTTATGTATTAGTCAGTGCAAACATGATTCAGTTTATTAATTAGTTAAAACGAGTTATTAATTAGTAGTGGAAACATCATTCATTTATCAAGTTATTAATTAGCGAGTGCAAACATCATTCAGTTAACGAAGTTATTAACGAAAACATCATTTAGTTAACGAGTTATTAATTAGTAGTGGAAAACATCATTTTTTATCAGTTATTAATTTGCAAACATCATTCAGTTAACGAGTTATTAATTAGTAGTAGAACATCATTCATTTTATCAAGTTATTAATTAGCAGTGCAAACATCATTCAGTTAACGAGTTATTAATTAGTTGTGGCGAAACATCATTTAGTTAACGAGTTAATTATATAGTAGTGAAATGCATCAAATTCTTTATCGAGTTAATTAAATAGCAGTGCAAACATCATTCAGTTAAACGAGTTATTAATTAGTTTGAAAACATCATTTTTTATCGAGTTATGTATTAGCAGTGCAAACATCATTCATTATTTAATCAGTTATTAAATTAAGTGTAGTTATTAATTAGCAGTTCAAATCATTTCATTACGAGTATTAATTAGTTAAACATCATTCGAGTTAATTCATTAGTAGTGGAAAACATCATTCATTTATCAAGTTATTAATTTAGCAGTGCAAACATCATTCAGTTAACGAGTTATTAATTGGTAGTGGAAAACATCATTTAGTTAACGAGTTATTAATTAGTAAGTGGAAAACATCATTCATTTATCAAGTTATTAATTAGGCAGTGCAAACATCATTCAGTTAACGAGTATTATTAGTTGTGCAAAACTCATTTAGTTAACGAGTTATTAATTAGTAGTGGAAAACATCATTCATTTATCAAGTTATTAATTAGCAGTGCAAACATCATTCAGTTAAGGAGTTATTAATTAGTTGTAGAACAACATCATTCTTTTATCAAGTTATTAATTAGCAGTGCAAACATGATTCAGTTAACGAGATATTAATTAGTTGTGCAAAACATTATTCAGTTGAGTTATTAATTAGTAGTGGAAAACATCATTCATTTATCAAGTTATTTATTAGCAGTGCAAACATTATTCAGTTAACGAGTTATTAATTGGTAGTGGCAAAACATCATTCATTTTATCAAGTTATTAATTAGCAGTGCAAACATCATTCAGTTAACGAGTTATTAATTAGTTGTGCGAAACATCATTTAGTTAACGAGTTATTAATTAGTAGTGAAATGCATTATTCTTTATCGATTATTAATAAGCAGTGTAAACATCATTCAGTTAACAGATTATTAGTTAGTTAGTAGAAAACATCATTCTTTTATCAAGTATATGTATTAGGCAGTGCAACATCATTCAGTTAAAGGATATATTAGTTGTGCAAAACATTATTCAAGTTAACGAGTTATGTAATTTAGGTAGTGGAAAACATATTCATGTTATCAGTTATTTAATTCAGCAGTGCAAACATCATTCAGTTAACGAGTTATTAAATTGGTGTTGGAAAAAACATCATTTAGTTAACGAGTTATTAATTAGTAGAGGAAACATTTATTTATGCAAATTTATTAATGTAGGCAGTGTAAACATCATTCAGTTTACCGAGTATTAATTATGGGTAAGGTAAGGAATAACATCATTCATTTAATCAAGTTAATTGATTAGCAGTGCCAACATCATTCATTAAAGTTATTAAATTAGTTGTGAGAAACATCATTTTTAGTTAACCGAGTTTAGTTTCAATTAGTGAAATGCATCATTCTTTATCGAGTTATTAATAAGGCAGTGCAACATTCATTCAGTTAACGAGTTAATTTTAATTAGTTGTAGAAAACGTCATTCTTTTATCAAGTTATGTATTAGCAGTGCAAACAAAGATTTACAGTTAACGAGTTAATTAATTGGTAGTGAAAACATCAATTAGTTAACGAGTTATAAATTAGTAGTGGAAAACATCATTAATTTATCAAGTTATTAAAATAGGCAAGTGCAAATCATGCATTCATTTAACGAGTTATTAATTAGTAGTCTAGACTATTAAGTTATAAAGGTTAATTAATTAAGTAGTCGAAACTCATGTCATTTATCCAATAATTAGCAGTGCAAAAATCATTCGTTAACGAGTTATTTAAATTAGTTGTGCATCATTTATTAATGAAGTTTTTAATTAGTAGTGAGGGAAAACATCAATTCATTTATCAAAGTTATTAATTAGCAGTGCAAACATCAATTCAGTTAACGAGTTATTTATTAAGTTTGAAAATCCATCATTCTTTATGCGAGTTATTAATAAGCAGGTGCAAACATCATTCAGTTAACGAGTTATTAATTAGTTTTAGAAAACTCATCTTTTATGAAAGTTATGTATTAGGCAGTGCAAACATCATTTCAGTTAAACAGAGATATTAATTAGTTGTGCAAAATTATTCAAGTTAACGAGTTAATTATTAGTAGTGGAAAACATTCATTCATTTATCAAGTTATTAATAGCAGTGCACAACATCATTCAGTTAACGAGTTATTAATTGGTAAGTGGAAAACATTCATTTAGTTAAGCAAGTTATTAATCAGTTATTGGAAAACATCATTCATTTATCAAGTTATTGAATTAGCAGTGCAAACATCATTCAGTTAAGGTGTTATTAATTGGTAGTGAAAACATCAGTCAGTTGAACGAGTTATCAATCTAGTAGTGGGAAACAATTCAAGTTACCATTCATTAATTAGTAGTGCCAAAATCATCTGATATGAGTCATTAGTGATCGAAACATCATTCAGTTATCAAGGTTATTAATTAGGCAGTGTAAACATCATTCAGTTAACAAGTTATTAAATTGGTAGTGGAAAACATCATTTAGTTAACGGTTAATTAAGTAGTAGTGGAAACAATATTCATCTTATCAAGTTATTAATTAGCAGTGCAAACATCATTCAGTTAAAGTTATTATTGCGTAGTTCATTCAGTTAACAGAGTTAGCTATTAGTTGTCAAAAACATCATCATTCTTTTATCAAGTTATGTATTAGGCAGTGCAAACATGATTCAGTTTAACGAGATATTTTAGTCTGTGCAAAACATTATTCAGTTAACGAGTTATTAATTAAGTAGTGGAAAAATTCATTCATTTATCAGTTATTAATTAAGCAGCTGCAAACATCATTCAGTTAACGAGTTATTAATTGGTAGTGGAAAACATCATTCAGTTAACGAGTTAATTAGTAGTGCAACCATCATTCATTTAAACGAGTTATTAATTACTAGTAGACATTAAGTTAACAAGTTATTAATTAGTAGTGTAAACATCATTCATTTATCAAGTTAATTAGCAGTGCAAAAATCATTCAGTTAACGAGTTATTAATTAGTTGTGGAAAGCATCATTTAATTAATGAGTTTTTAATTAGTAGTGGAAAACCATTCATTTATCAAGTTATTAATTAGCAGTGCAAACATCATTTAGTTAACGAGTTTTAATTAGTAGTGGAAAACATCATTCATTTATCAAGTTATTAGTTAGGAGCGCAAACATCATTCAGTTAACGATTTATTAATTAGTTGTAGAAAACATCATTTATCAAGTTATGTATTAGCAGTGCAAACATCATTCAGTTAACGAGTTATTAATTAGTAGTGGAAAACATCATTCATTTATCAAGTTATTAATTAGCAGTGCAAAATCATTCAGTTAACGAGTTATTAATTGGTAGTGGAAAAAATCATTAAGTTAACGAGTTTATTAATTAGTAGTGGAAAACATCTTTCATTTATCAAGTTATTAATTAGCAGTGCAAACATCATTCAGTTAAGGTGTTATTAATTGGTAGTGAAAAACATCAGTCAGTTAACGAGTTATCAATTAGCAGTGGAAACATTCAGTTACCAATTCATTAATTAGTAGTCAAAACATTGATATGAGTCATTAGTGATCGAAACATCATTCATTTATCAAGTTATTAATTAGCAGTGTAAACATCATTCAGTTAACGAGTTATTAATTGGTAGTGGAAAACATCATTTAGTTAACGAGTTATTAATTAGTAGTGGAAAACATCATTCATTTATCAAGTTATTAATTAGCAGTGCAAACATCATTCAGTTAACGAGTATTATTAGTTGTGCAAACATCATTTAGTTAACGAGTTATTAATTAGTAGTGGAAAAAAATCATTCATTTATCAAGTTATTAATTAGCAGTGCAAACATCATTTAGTTAACGAGATATTTATTAGTTGTAGAAACATCATTCTTTAATCAAGTTATGTATTAGCAGTGCAAACACAGATTCAGTTAACGAGATATTAATTAGTTGTGCAAAACATTATTCAGTTAACGAGTTATTAATTAGTAGTGGAAAACATCATTTATTTATCAAGTTATTAATTAGCAGTGCAACATCATTCAGTTAACGAGTTATTAATTGGTAGTGGAAAACATCATTCGTTAACAAGTTATTAATTAGCAGTGCAAACATCATTCAGTTAACGAGTTATTAATTAGTAGTGGAAAACATCATTCATTTATCAAGTTATTAATTAGCAGTGCAAACATCATTCAGTTAACGAGTTATTAATTGGTAATGGAAAACATCATTTAGTTAACAAGTTATTAATTAGTAGTGGAAAACATCATTCATTTATCAAGTTATTAATTAGCAGTGCAAACATCATTCAGTTAACGAGTTATTAATTGGTAATGGAAAACATCATTTAGTTAACAAGTTATTAATTAGTAGTGGAAAAATCATTCATTTATCAAGTTATTAATAAGCAGTGCAAACATCATTCAGTTAACGAGTTATTAATTAGTAGTGGAAAACATCATTCATTTATCAAGTTATTAATTAGCAGTGCATACATCATTCAGTTAACGAGTTATTAATTAGTAGTGGAAAACATCATTCATTTATCAAGTTATTAATTAGCAGTGCAAACATCATTCAGTTAACGAGTTATTAATTGGTAATGGAAAACATCATTTAGTTAACAAGTTATTAATTAGTAGTGGAAAACATCATTCATTTATCAAGTTATTAATAAGCAGTGCAAACATCATTCAGTTAACGAGTTATTAATTAGTAGTGGAAAACATCATTCATTTATCAAGTTATTAATTAGCAGTGCATACATCATTCAGTTAACGAGTTATTAATTAGTAGGTGGAAAACATCATTCATTTATCAAGTTATTAATTAGCAGTGCAAACATCATTCAGTTAACGAGTTATTAATTGGTAGTGGAAACATCATTCAGTTAACGAGTTATTAATTAGCAGTGCAAACATCATTCAGTTAACGAGTTATTAATTAGTAGTGGAAAACATCATTCATTTATCAAGTTATTAATTAGCAGTGCAAACATCATTCAGTTAACGATTTATTAATTGGTAATGGAAAACATCATTTAGTTAACGAGTTATTAATTAGTAGTGGAAAACATCATTCATTTATCAAGTTATTAATAAGCAGTTGCAAACATCATTCAGTTAACGAGTTATTAATTGGTAGTGGAAAACATCATTCAGTTAACGAGTTATTAATTAGCAGTGCAAACATCATTCAGTTAACGAGTTATTAATTAGTAGTGGAAAAACATCATTCATTTATCAAGTTATTAATTAGCAGTGCAAACATCATTCAGTTAACGAGTTATTAATTGGTAATGGAAAACATCATTTAGTTAACGAGTTATTAATTATTAGTGGAAAACATCATTCATTTATCAAGTTATTAATTAGCAGTGCATACATCATTCAGTTAACGAGTTATTAATTGGTAGTGGAAAACATCATTTAGTTAACGAGTTAATTAGTAGTGGAAAACATCATTTATTTATCAAGTTATTAATTAGCAGTGCAAACATCATTCAGTTAACGAGTTATTAATTAGTAGTGGAAAGTATCATTCATTTATCAAGTAATTAATTAGCACTGCAAACATCAGTCAGTTAACGAGTTATCAATTAGTAGTGGAAACATTCAGTTACCAATTCATTAATTAGTAGTCAAAACATTGATATGAGTTATTAGTGATCGAAACATCATTCAGTTAACGATTTATTAATTAGTAGTGAAATGCATCATTCTTTATTGAGTTATTAATAAGCAGTGCAAACATCATTCAGTTAACGAGTTATTAATTAGTTGTAGAAAACATCATTCTTTTATTAAGTTATGTATTAGCAGTGCAAACATGATTCAGTTAACGAGATATTAATTAGTTGTGCAAAACATTATTCAGTTAACGAGTTATTAATTAGTAGTGGAAAACATCATTCATTTATCAAGTTATTAATTAGTAGTGCAAACATCATTCAGTTAACGAGTTATTAATTGGTAGTGGAAAACATCAGTTAACGAGTTAATTAATAGTGCAACCATCATTCATTTAACGAGTTATTAATTAGTAGTAGACAATTAAGTTAAAAAGTTAATAATTAGTTGTGGAAACATCTATCAGTTAACGAGTTATTAATTAATAGTGGAAAACATCATTCCGTAACCGAGTTATTACTTAGTAGTGGAAACATCATTCAGTTAATGAGTCATTAATTAGTAGTGCAAACATCATTTAGTTAAAAAGTTTATAATTAGTAGTGGAAAAATCACACAGTTAACGAGTTGTTAATTAGTTGTGGAAAACATTCAGTTAACGAGTTATTAATTAATAGGGGCAAACATCATTAAGTTAACAAGTTCTTAATTAGTAGTGGAAACATTAAGTTAACGAGTTATTAATTAGTAGTGGAAACATCATTAAATTAACAAGTTCTTATATCTATTTTAAAGATGTTGGAAAAATGTGTTAAAACAAATTAATAAAATCAAATGTACAACACGGCATTTGCTGTGAATAAAACGTAAAAGCTCGAGGCAACACTGATATTTCCATAATTCTGTTCATGACCCTCACATCCCCTGACTTCAAATTAAGATAGGTGCCTCTCCATTGACTTATACAAAATATTAAACGTGATGCATTGTTATCCTGCAGTCTTTCAAATACAAAACACTTCTTTGTGGTAGTAGAGGGAGATCACTAAGAAACACGGCAGTGCACATTTCCAAGTAACAATTGCTTGACAACTGATTTCAATTAAAAATGCCATAGCAGTCAATGGAGTGGACTTTGAGCATTAGAGACCTGCCTCCTGAGCTAATAAATATTGAAGGTGCCTGAAAATGTCCCATGGGCCAGTGCCCAAACAATAAACGTTTGCATAACAAGGCTTTTGCTGCAAAAGAATAATTCATTTTCACCTTTTGGTCAAACTATCTACTAATGCACAACAAAAACAATTTCACCTTTCATATTTACTCAACACAGACTTTTCATTTATTTACATTTACTTGGAAATGTATCCCTGGCCTCCCCACCTACTAAGTAGAGGCTGACATATTGCCTGAGTCCTTGTGAAATTAAATGAAGACAGGGTAGGACTGAGCTGGCGGGACATTGGGAAAAACTGGCCCTCATGGCCCAGACCCCGCTCCTGATCTGTCCGGCCCCCAAAGTGAAATATTGATATGCGGTGCCCATGTTTGAGTGCAGTTTGCTCATGAGCACTGTGCTGGCCCAGAAGTTTGGAACCCGGGGTCCCCAATTATGTCTTATAAAGGTCCATATAAAAGACAGAGAGTTATTTTCAATGTATCCCATTAACACTTATACAGATTTGTCATGCAGTTAAATGTATTTCTGACTGCCCAGCATTATCTTCTGGTGTGCCTTTGGTGCCTCATTCACACACTAATTGTATACATTGTACTGTATGCAAGGTTCTAAATAATGGATGGCAGGGCTGTGTTTCATAAGAAGGTAAACAACTCAAAAGAAACCAACTGGTGTGTCTATCCTCACACACCATCTATTGTATTTAAATGATCTCCACAAAAAGATAAACCACAATATTGGTAAAAAATGCATTCTTTAAGAGGTGGTTCACCTTCAAACAACTAGTTGTTTTCATAGATCACCAGATAAAACTACTTTTTTTCAATGACTTTCCATTTTCTATGTGTAATAATAAGCAAAAATGCCTGTTTGCGCCTATGTCCACACCGCATCAAGTTTCAATGACCACCACAAGAACATAAAGAAATATCGAAACCTCAAAAAGACATCCTCTGCATTTAGACACATTCTTAAGAGACCATAACTCTACATACATATTTAAAGCAATAAACTGGAGAAAAAATAAGAAAACATGAAATACAATAAACTTTTAGCAAAAGCATACCCATGAAACAGAAATTGCAAGAGATAAATCCAATACAATAACGACAATATTGTACATTTTTGGTCATGTGCAAAAAAATATGTGGATGTAGACCAAGCGCAACAGTATTCCAAGTCACAAGTGAAAAAATTGTCAGCGATGATCCTAGAGCAAATGAAAGGGCCAGGGAGCAACCCATGTGCCAAGCAAATGCCCCAGGCACACATGCCCCCACTAACGCTATCACTATCTGCCCTGAATGTAGGGTTTGCCACCTTTCTTCCTTGGGGGAACCTGGCAGGGGGCGGGCTGGTGAAGTCGGGGTGTGGGGCAGATGACGTTGGGGACAAACGCCGGATAATGTAGAGGGCAGGGAGGTGATGTTGGGGGGCGGGCCAGATAAGGTCAAGGGCGGGCTGTTGACATGTCGATCAGCGATTGCCTGATCACCATGTCATTCACTTCAATGTCCTGTCCGGATTTGGAAATCCGGAAAGGCACTTTTCACCCGGGCAGCCCCTCCAAAACCTGGGTGATATCCAGAAAAGTGGCAACCCTACCCGTATGTGTTATAATAAGCGCCTAAGTCCACATCGCATCAAGTTTCAATGACCACCACAAGAACATAAAGAAATACAGAAACCTCAAAAGACACCCTCTGCATTTAGACGCATTCTTAGCGACCATAACTCTGCATACATATCTGAAAGCAATAAACTGGACAAAAAATAAGAAAACATGAAATACAATAAACTTTTAGCAAAGGCATACCCATGAAACAGAAATTGCAAGAGATAAATCCAATACAATAACGACAATATACTACATTTTTGGTCATGTGCAAAAAAAGATGTGGATGTAGACCAAGCGCAACATTATTTCAAGTCAGACAAAAAATAAGAAAACATGAAATGCAATAAACTTTTAGCAAAGCATACCCATGTCAGAAATATCAAGAGATAAATCCAATACAATAATGACAATATTGAACATTTTTGTGCAAAAACTAAGAGGATGTAGACCAATCACAGCTAATTCAAGTCACAAGTTGTCAGCGGGTCCTTTTGCATTGCTCCATGAGGATCTTAGAGCAAAGAAAGGACCAGGGAGCAACCTGTGTGCCAAGCAAATGCTTTTGATAGTAAACGTTGCTGACCCCTGAACTAGACCAAAGACATAAACACAAATCCTAATTCATATTGCCATATTTTCAGCACAGACGCAGCCCTATTAGAAAATTGTTCACAGTGATGTATCTGTTTCCACGCTGTTCAGCACCAAATGGGAGGATGCTTTTGAATTTTAAAGATAGCTGCTACATTCTGTAGAATATCAGCATAATCCAGTTCTTTTAGGGTCACTCTCCTCCAATGCCACCCCCTACCTGCCCATGCATGGTCTTGACTAATGCTATACAAGCTATACACATCATAGGCTGCAATGCTACAAACCATTAAAAATACTACAAACTTTTAAAACATCTCAAAACAAAGATATAAACACTGCAGATCAACTGTATTACATCAACAGAGATGTAGAACTGCAAGATCAAACAGGGTGCAGCTGCAGCATCTACACAGTTCTACACTATTGTCCCCTCCAAGGGTCTTAATTGACTCGTAAACAATCCATAAAGGCTGACAAATTTAGGCTCAGTTACTACACCTCTATGCTGTAATGCTCCATAAGTAGAGAATATATACATACCAACAGCCTACACATAAAAAAAAACACTAAAAACAACTACATCATAACTGAACACCTATCACCTACCACCACTAAAAAAAAACTTTACTGAGCAAGAATGATTTTGCAGGACATAAATTCCTGGGGGTGGGGGGTATGCATAGCCGTTGTGCCATACATAAACATGCCCCTCAAATATTCTAATATTAAACAAAATAAAGTGTACAATATATAAAAATATATGCATTGGCATTACTCCCACAGCTAAACAGAAATAAAATCACATTGCAATATATTTGACATTTAAATTCTCTCTCAAAAAGCAGTATCACCATTTATCGTAAGCACTCACACTTTACCAGATTTGTATATACATCTCTAGCAATATAGAGATAAATAGAGAAAAAGATAATAAAGCATTAAATGCACTAAAATAAAGTTTGCCCACACATCACTAGTTCTGTGTTCACACATATACAATTTTTAGGATATTAAATATTAAGATTTTAAATCTATTTACTCTTCAATAAATACATAATGTGTTGTTTTTTAATTTAGAGGCAAATAGAAAAGGAACTTCCCTGCTCTCCATTTACCTATGCAGCATTATCAAATAATCTCTGTTTTTAAACATTTAATAAATATGCACATGAAAATGCCAGCAAGTGAATAAAGAGTGAATCCGTGGGATTCCATCGTTGGGGCACAGAGCGCATTACGTTTTTTTGAAATTTGGCTTTTTGTCGCCTCTGGTAACTTGCGGGGCAATGCGGTCTAAGACAAGGCTCTCTCCTTGCCTCATGGCAGGCACCCACTGGAAATGACAGGCACCTAAATGCCCGTACAGCACTAAGGCCTTTGGTATTTGCTCTCAGGGCAGAACACTGGCAGACAGAATGCTCCTCTCTACCTGTCACTGCGCCTAATACTAATGACAAGCCTGTAATTGAACACAGATGAGATGGAACAGTGACAGGAGCACCCCAACCAAAACACTAGCTTGAAAGCTTGAGCACTGAGATCTGTCTGTCACTGTTCTGTATGCGTTCAATACAGACCTAGTTGATGATTAGTATAAGGAGCAGTAAGGAGTAGTCACAAGTGGAGAAGGGGCACTGTCCTCTGCCTCAGCTGCAAACAAAATGTGCTGTGTGCCAGGGGCCTAGTGTGTAAGTACCTAAAATAACAATTTCTGAGTGAGCTGCCACTGCTGCTTTGGGGCCAGATAACATTTTTAATAATTCTGACTTACCTTGCCATGTATTTTTGTCTGAGGCGTTATCCTTTTCCTCTGGAATGAACGAGCCTTTACTAGCAGCAGTAGCTGTAGGGGTAAAATAAAGAAATTAACACAAAAAATATTTTTTTTTCAATATAAAAAGAGTAAACTGCATCAGAGCACATTCTAGTAGCAACCAATCAAAATCTTCCTTATAGTAGACGGATCAGAACTATTTCCTTATTGTTATTATATATATATATATATATATATATATATATATATATTATATATATTCAGAGGACATACCATGTGACAGATTAGGGCATTTCTATTTCTAAAGCCCATCTTCAACACACAACCACTGCTTTTATAAATAACCCTGACATTTCTCATATATATCATGCAGCACCTTATGGCATCTATGGCAAGATCCATAGAATCCCTATAAACTAGCTACAGTAATAGTGATATTCATAACTATGTAAATATAATGCCAACACTCCCTACATATATACGCACAGATATTATTTCCCAACCATGCACAGAAGGTGGTCCATGCTACTTGTTGCTCAAACCCAGAATTTAAGCACGCTGGGGAACACGCTGCAAACCAGCAAACCTGATTTCTCCAGCCAACGGAAATAATTGTCATCACTATCTGCTGGGCAGCTCAGCCCAGAAATTAGGCATAATTTAGTTAAACAAAAAGTTAACCCTTGATTGTTATGTGTATTTTGTCAACCCTTGCTGCTATAACTATAAAAAGATACTATCTCACCTTTCCTGCCATTATTGGGAATTTTATTGGAATTAAAATAATAAATAATAAAAATTAATCATTACAGAAAAAAATCAAACAAAAACTGATAGCATCAATTAACAAAGCACCAAATCCTTATATTATCCCATCCTACTGATTTCTCCTGCCAACGGAAATAACTGTCATCACTATCTGCTGGGCTACTAGCTACAATAATAGTGATATTAATAATATGTAAATATAATGCCAACACCCCTACACATACTCACAGATATTATTTCCCAACAAGACATAGAAGATAGACACATGCTACTTGTTGCTCAACCCAGAATTTAGCCAAGCTGGGGAACATGCTGCAAACCTGATTTCTCCTGCCAATTGAAATAACTGTTATCACTATCTGCTGGGCAGGTCAGCCCAGAAATTAGGCATAATTTAGCAAACAAAAAGTTAACCTTGATGGTTATGTGTATTTTGTCAACCCCTTGCTGGCTATAACTATAAAAAGATTCTATCCCACCTTCCTGCCATTCTAAGTACTCAGACTGCTGCTCCCGACCTTGCTTACTTTTCTTTCTCACTCTCAATTTTCAGTTTCCCCACTGGGCTCCTTTTCCTTTCCCCTTTCCTTTTCTCCATACCCACCACCTTTCAGTCGTCCCTCCGCTGCCTTCATTCCTGCCATTATTGGGGTATGTGCTGCTGTCTGCTGCCCACTAGTCAGACCACACAACCAGCAATCCATCTTCAACTAACTGTCATCACTGTCTGCTGAACAGATTACCCCAGAAGTTAGGCACAATTTAGTTAATCAAAAATATAACCTTGATGATCATATTTTCTCAACCCTTGCTGCAATTTACAGGTAACTATAAAAAGATAATATCTCACCTTCCTGCCATTATTGGGGTACATGCTACAGGATACTAGCGAGACCACACAACCAGCAGTCCATCCTCCTGATTCCTCCTTCCAACTGAACTAACTGTCATTACTGTGGGCGTGGCTTCAGAAAGGAGGACTTCCTCCTTCCAACTGACCTAACTGTCATTCCTGGGGGTGTGGCTTCAGAAGGCTGTGTGCATTGGCTGGTACAGCACGTGGGCAGTTGTACTGAATAAAAAGGGCACCCCATATTAACCCTTGGTTCCCATGCCCATTTGCAGCTATACCAGTGAATCATATTCACACATGACTAGAAACCACTTGCCTGACATATTGAGCCCATCCCTGACACACACCCCTCAACTAAACGTCTGTACAAAGCAGGGAGAGCAATAGCAATATGTAAGGATATCATCACATGTACAAATGTAACACAGCTGTACTGTACCCTGGTCCCTGAAACACAAAACTGCCTTCAAAATTGTTCATCTATTTTCCCATCAGCATACCTGGCTCGGCAAGTTTGTCAGACAAGTTCTATGTCAAGCTGCTGGCTCGCGGGCCAATAGAAAACAGGGGGTGTGGCTTTGCATAACGCAGCGCCGCCCCCTTTCACTAGTTTTCAAGCCGCTGTCCCTAAGTTACTCCTTCACTAAGCAGCACTTGTTAACTACAACTCCCAGCTGCCTCAGCAATTCATTTGCTGTTTTACGTACTCCCCTTGGCAAGAACTAGAAAGTCCTGAGAACTCCACCCCATGTCTCCCATGTGTCACGTGTATAAGGCAGTACAGTCAGTGTCTCTGTGGGGACAGCTTCCAGTAACACTCATTTCACCTGCAAAACATCTGCCTCCCTAAGGTGATCTCTCCCCAATGTTAACATTCAATTATTCACACTGATTATTCCCTCGCTCCCTGTGTCATCCTTATTTCTACTCTTGCCTGCGGCACCGCCCCTAACCCCCAGCCCACCTCTATCATCCCTCCCCATATGCTTTCATGCCACCCTCCTCTCCCTCCTTCTAAGTTACTTGTATGTCCTGGGGACAGGTGTCTTTAATCCTACCTGAGGTATAGACATCTGCAGGCTCCTCCATGTCATTTCTCCTGCACGATATGTTTTCCCCTTCATAAGCCGTTTTTGCTTTCCCTGTTGACAGAAAGTCCCGCCCCACCATAGCTACAGCCAATCAGAATCGATAGAGGGCAGTCCGTTTTGATTGGCTCGTCTGCAACAGCAATAATGGAATACTGCTTGCTCATTGGATTACATAATGTTCCCACCCTCTGCTGGAAGGCGATTGGCTGAGAGCTGCTAGGGCGGGGAATCTGAGTCATATAGTTAGATGCCAATGAGGGCAGGAATACTGGATGCTGCAAGTAAGTTGAAGGAAGCCTGACACCTGACATAGATGTAGAGATCATGGAGGGGGTAAGATCCAATGGAATAGGGCAGATACATGACTAAATGCTAACGTTGGGGAGGTGGGAATTGTGACAGAGGGAGAGAGCCTGTAGCACATGTATTACGGAACGCATTTTAGGACGGACTGTATTGACAGACGAGCTGCGCCAGTTTCTGTGTTTTGCTGCTGTCCTTGGCATGATGTTTGTTTCCAAATTGGGATATTGTAAAAATGGCAAGTTCTGTGGAATTTCTAATGTTCTTTGCTTTCCTATTCGGCGAGTCGTGCAGTCGTTTTAACCCTTTCACTACCAGAGGATTTGGGAGGTTTTTTTTGTACTTTTGTGTAATTACAAATTTATAGCAATCTATTCTTAATGTCTAAAAAATGGAAAAGTCAAAAATATTTGACTTAATATAACCACCTATCAGAAACCATTTATTTTATGCATGAAAATACAATTGTATACAATTTGTCCCATGACTCCCAAATGCGTCAATAAAAAAGATGTCGTTTTGTGGAAAGTTCTGACTTGTATATGACAAAAAGCAACAGCAGTACTTTACTAAAGTCCAAGAGCGCTGCTCCAGAAATCTGCAGACTTCAGAAATATAAAACTAACAGTAGGTTACCCTTAGGAAACTGGACATTTTTGGAAAAAAAAATATGACTAATCTAAAATGGGTAAATATGTCTTTCTACGCCTAAATTACCAAGTTTCAATGCTTTCCTAAAATTATCAGCTTTTATAAAAAAAAAATTGGAAACCTTGAAAAATATCCTCAAAGCTTCCAATTCAGAGGATCTTATCTCCTACAGGTCAACAATTAATGCATAGGCTTACCTAGGCTATAGGGGCCCGTGGGGCTTTTTAAGTTATTGTTTTCTTTAAAAAATATATTTTTTTGCTGTGTTGGCAGAATCGGAGAAGATTAAGCAAAACAGCAAGGCACATAAGTGCAGCTTTATAGAGACTCACACAAAGTACAGGCACTGACATGCTTTGCCTAATCTTCTCCCAGCTAGCCAGAAAGCAGGTACTGGCCGTGCACAAGGGCAGCATGGCACCCGACCGGCCCAGTAGCAGCTGCAAGCCTGCAGCACAGTTTAATATTTTTATAAAGCCGTACACATGGGGGGCAGCACGGCACTGCTGTAGGCCTGCTAAGGCAACACAGTAAACTATTTTTTAAAGAAAATAAAAATAATTGGAAAAAAATTCAGGCCTGGAAGCAAGTACCAGATGTACACAGGGGGCAGTATAGCACTTGGCTAGACCCAGGCCCAGGGCAAAGTGCAGAAAAAAATACAAGATACTATAAAAGCAAAGAAAAAACAAATAATAATTGAAAGCCAATGCTAGATGGGCCCATGCCCCTTATGTCTGCAGATACACTGTGCACCTGTGACCCTGGCTCAGCATCACAGATAAGGGCCCTGTGGAAACTGTAACCTAAGGGCCTCACATCTCATTAATCAGCCAGTGTGCATATTACATATATAAGTAAAAGTAAAAAAAAAAAAAAGCAAGGCAACAAGTACTTTTTTGTGCGCGCGCGCATGTTGTACACTTGCTAAAGTTGTGTGAGTGCATATATAACTCTGTATACATGTGTGTGAGAGTTTATATGTGCCAAAGTGTGAATAAGTCTTTAAAATTAGAAAAAGCTTGCATGAATGTGTGTTGTGTGTAAAATAGGTCTGCTGGAGGGAGACACCTGTAGAAGGCTTGTAGAGTGTATCCAGTAGGAAATTATGGGGGGGCTTCTAGGAAAAGGCAAAACAGCAGACATGTAATTGTCGTAAGTCTGCTGTTTAGAACCAATCCTCAGAAGATCAGGTCTAAGGATAAATTGCACGTGCACCTGAGTTGTTCCCATAGCCCTCTGCCAAGGTAGAGAATGCCAAGCCCGTCAGCACCAACCCCACCTGCGGCCCAAACTTTGTCAAATTACCCCCTCTCCACACCTGCCCAATTGTTAAAAACTTTCCTTTGACTTTGCACAACTCGAGTTCCACCTGCACCCCCTTCCCTGCAGACCGAACTTGTAACTGCTCTGCACACAAGTTCCCCCAGACACGTCACAAATCGCAACCCCCCAAACTTGTTGCATTAGCAATTGCCTTTGCACAATTAATTCTTATGTGATTTAGATATAGAATTTGTGTTGAAATATTTTATCCTTTATTAAAGGTAGGTTGGATCTGTCCATGTGGGTGTTAGAGTGTGTTATATGTCTGGGAATAAGTTTGTATTAAAGGGTGGACTCATTCTAAGCCCACTTTTCCAATTCCCTTCTTTTTTCTTTTTTAAGTTTTTTGAATTATTTGCTTTTCTTTTCTGATTCTTTCCAGCTTTCAAATGGGGTCACGAGGGCCAGAACTAGGTGTAGGCAGAAGCAGGCGCCTACCTAGAGCACATGCAATACGGGGGAGCTGAAGCAGGTACCTGTAATGGGTTCTTTGCCTACCACCAGTCACTTCCCCTCTGTCACTCTCCTTCCTTGCTTCCCCTCTGCCTCCTCTGATGGCACTTCCCCCCTGCCTCTGCCTCCCCTCTGCCGCTTTCCCTTCGTCTACTCTACTCTCCTTATCCTCTGTCTATTTACCCCAGTTTACGGCGCACGTGACGTTTACACGTGCCACACTGGGAGAGAGGTGTGGCCGCTTGGTTGCCTAGGGCTTGCTGGACGGGGATTGTTCTTCGCCCTGGAAGTTCACGGATCACATACAATCAAATGCTTTGTAAGGCTGCAAATGTACAGTTATGCTACTTTTGTATTGCTTGATCTTTCTATTTAGGCCCTCTTCCACCCATCCAGTTTGTAGATTAAATTTTGCTAGGATAATTTGGACCCTGAGCAACCAGATTGCTGAAACTGCAAACTGGGAGAGTTGTTGAGTAAAAGGCTAAATAACTAACAACACAAATAATAAAATGGTTTTAAGATTTCAAATTGTCTTCAGAATATCACTTACTGTGTAAAGTAAATGAAACACCGCTTTTACCTCTAGAAAAATTTGCTCATGCTACCAACCCCTTCCGATGTTGCTCCCAGCAGGGCAGTAACTACCGGGGGCCAGGGGTGCAACTGGGCCAGGGCCCGCAACCCGCGCAGGGCCCCCCCGGCAGTTTGGTGCCGCCCGCAACCAGAGCCCGCCCACCACCTACTTCCGTTATGGCTCCCAGTAACCTCAAAAGTAGGTGTTATTACTGAATTCCATACTTGGAGGCAAGTTTTGTTGCTATAAAAACCGATGTCTGCCAAACAGAGCCTCCTGTTAGTCTGCCAGTCCACATAGGGGCCACCAAATACAATATACAGCCTTGTATTTGGCAGCCCCAGGCACTTTTCAGCTTGTGTTGCTCCCCAACTCTATTTTAGATTTAAATGTAAAAAGGTTGGGACCGCTGCTATAGACAGTCCACTATTTATTCTGGTTGGTGTGGGCTGTTTGGGCCTTCTGTGTACTTAAATGGACAGGTCTTTTTTTATAAATCCACTCCAGGCCGCCACAGCTCCAGGGTCATAGCTGAAGAAGAAAAAAAGTATTGGTTCCTACACAATGGCGATAGACTGTCCTGGACAAGGAATTCATAACAGGTTGTTTTAGACTATATATATACGCCATTTACTCTGTACAACCAATATGGAATGCAGGTAGGTACAACTATCGGGATCCTAAAAAATTTGATATAGTTTGGTTTATCAGGGGGGGGAGCCCAGGTTTATACTGGGCAGTAGCTAGGAAATGTTGTGGTTTCAAAATTGTGATCCCACATGCATTATCCTGAACCAGGCAGCCTGGACACTTTCTGCGTCTATTAGGTGTATTGTAATTAACTATATCCTGCAGGCTCTATTTTCTTAATTCTTACTTTTGGTTATGTTGTTCTGCTTCTCAGTCTTAAAGGTTTCTTCAGGTAAAAACCCCTGGCAGCCATTTCAATGGAAAGCGAAGATTCTGTGTGAAAGATGAAAGAAGCTGGAGTCCAGAAATCCTAAATGTTGATACCAGGACAGCACAATAATTGACAATGGTAATTATAGGCAGGGCCGAGCCAAGCCAGCCAGGCCCCCTCGCACCCCCTGCACACATGCACAAACCACAGGCCACCGCACGCACAAGAGCACATTGCCGGCAAGAGAGGAGAGGGTCAGATAGGCGGTAAGTTGATGGTAGAGGTAATTGCCTAGTGTCCCCACACTGTGCCCTAGGCGAAATGCCTCCTCTGCCATAACACCTACTTCCGGCCCTAAATATGCGGCAACGTTGTAGTTTATGTAATGCAGTTTTGTAATTTATTACATTAGTCACCCACGTCCCATTCTATACCCACACTGTGGCATTAAAATTATACGGGGACATATGCACAGCAATGCTATTACCCAGACCAAATCTCTGATACGATAGAAACATTCATTTTACAATTTGTGCTATCGGAAAGTAAATTCCATAAGCAAACCACAAATTTTGACTTGCTTTTTGCAATTGCAGGTATTGTCTGGATAAACATGGGAAGATCTACGAGTGAGATCTATTGAGTGGAAACCAAAGTCTTTTGAAGAAATCCACCTGCATACACAGGTATGTAACAGGATAAGTAATATTCATTATACAGAAATTAAATTGAGAGAATTCAAGCTAGACAAAATAATTATAACTCTGGGCCTGTGGAACACTGGGAAAACCAGTAGCCCCAACAGGCCTAGTAACTGCATCTTGGACCCGAATTCTCACTCCCAGACTTTCAAGTGGAAAGTTAAGGAGTAGGTAGAAAATGTGAAGGGACAGAGGGGATGGGGAAGGTGGACTAGGCCACTTGAAAGCACAACCCTGGTGAGCCCCTGGACATCCCAGAAATATCCTATATACAAAGTACTTTGATGGTATCCAGAGAATACAGTATTCTTCATTAACAGTAAAAATAAACACATAAAGCAGGAATGTACTAATGCAATCTAAAATGTAGTCATTTTTGTGTGGTGGTGAGAGAATAGCGGTGGTTGTTAACACGTCTATGTTAATAACTGTAAGTGTAATCAGGCTGGAACTGTCAATGCACTGAATTTGATTCTGCCTGGTTAGTGCATTATACTTACTTAGTTAATTTTCATTTGGTGTCGCACATGCCACCTGCCTGTGGTATATCCAGGCCCGGACTGGGTAATCGTGTCCTTAGTGGCCGACATGCCTTATTAGATGCGGGCATTCATGCGGCGTGCACTTGTAACGGGGCCCCAAAGGAGAGGGTGTCCTCCCCCAGCTCTTTTTCTGATAAAAACAGTGCCTTATTCCCCTCCCTTTATTGAATGTGCAATGGGAGTTTTGGATCGGGCTTTCCCTATTATATCGGAGTCTCTACCTGCAGCGTACATCACTAGTCTTCAAGAAGCAGGGCTTACGAGCCTTTCCTTTCTATTCGGGTTGCGACAGTTGCTAGTTGTGGCAGTATACACTGGCCGCTGCCTCTGATATCATGTGCCCCTCTTCCTCCTGCAACAGACTGAAAGCAAGCCGGCTTGCTAGGCTTGATTCTTCTTCCTGGCATTAAACTCATCTCTGCCTCAGTTAACTTGTTATGTTTGCTTTAAAAGTGCTAACAAAATCACAAGAGTTCTGCGTAGTAGGATGGTGCCTGGTTATGACGTAAGGTCAATAGGAAGCCCAGCTGCTATTCACGTAGCAGGGGAACTTTCTACTCACGCATCTCTGGGCTCTGAACTGCAGCAGTAGAATTGTACTCCTAACAGTTCAAATCCAAGCACATTCTACAATAGTGGGAGCTGCCTGAAGATCCAAGTAAGGGCGGGCGAAATTAAGTACAACGCACTCTTTTTCAAGTGTTTGCATATATCAGAACAGTGGACAAAACACATAATGAACAGGTGAAACAAGCTTAATTCAGGCAATCAAAATATGCACCTAAGACGTTCTGTAAGGGGCTTGTAGTACATTTCAGTGTAGTAGCTTTGAGGACCTTCTGGACCTTCGAGTTCTGCACCATTCAGAACTAGAATGAAGCCGGAACAACCAAAGATCATGGCAGGAATAGGCTAAAAAAAAAATCTGCATGTGCACACTGGATACTGCCTCTCTGTTGGCCTACGTGACCTGCTCTTCATAATCGAGAGATAAGGACAGCTTCCGAGAGAAAAGGAGGAGAGTTCCTCTTATTATTTCAGAAACCACATTAAAAACTGAATGCGGACTATGTATATTGTTCTGGGCCAGTGTATAGGGTATTTTTTGTTAGAAAAAAAAGTTTACTTATTCTTGACTGAAGCATGCTAAGAGTTTACAGCTTCCAGGGTACCTGTCCCCTGAGGAAGCGTCATATGAAGGGAAGGGGCGCTGCAGCAAGGAGGTAGTTAGGGCTGCTGTATAACAGGGCAAAAGGGGCATTGTTAGGCCCACTAAATTCAAGCGACACCGCTGTTGTTTCCAGGCATAACTGTTAAACTTTCATGAAATACAGTGTGTTGGAAAACTATTTGCCCCCCATTCCTGATTTCTTTATTCTTTGCATTGTTTGTCACACAAATGTTTCTGATCATCAAACACATTTAACTATAGTCAAAAGTAACCACAAGTAAACACAAAATGCAGTTTTTAATGAGGTTTTTATTATTTAGGGAGAAAAGAAATCCAAACCATCCTCTCGTC
>NC_054381.1:55777763-55876552 GCF_017654675.1 Xenopus laevis | reverse complement strand
GGGTAATAACCAGGTAATTAAATTAGTATGGGAACAAAACATTTCATTCAAGGGCTTTAACAAAGGTTATTTAAATTAGTAGTTCAAATTTTTATATATTGCTTATTAGTGGTCGAACAAACATTCATTAAGTTAACGAAGTTATTAAATTTTAGTAAGTTGGAAACAAAACCTCTCCATATCAAGTTATTGCCGATACTTAATCAGTAGGTGCAAATAACCCATCATTATAACCGTTACAACCAAGTTAATAATTTAGTAGGTGTTAACATGACGTATCTAATTCAGCGTTGTGGACAAAATGTTCATTCCAAGTTAAAGAAGTTTTAATTTAGTTGGTGGAAAAACATCTTCCATGCAAGTAGTTATCAATTAGCTTAGCAAGGAAAAAGGCATTCAGGTTAACGAAGTTATTAGTTGTGCATAAATTCCAGTTACATGGATTAATAATCAGTCAGATACAGGACACTTAATTTCGTTAACAAGTTATTTTAATAAAAGTTGTGAAACAAAAAATTTCATGTTAAAACGGGAAACCACCACACATCAGATCGTATTAAATAGTAGAAAACAATTCATTCTATTAACGAGTTTTTAATTAGTAGTGGAAACATCATTCAGTTATTGAGTTATAAATTAAGTGGAAACATTCAGTTAACGAGTTATTAATTAATAGTGAAAAAACATTTTTGCTTACCAGTTATTAATTTAGTAGTGCAAACAATCTTTAAGGTTAACAAGCAGTTAATAATTAGAGGAAAACATCATTCAGTTAATGAGTTGTTAATTAGTAGTGCAAACAATATTCAGTTACAAGTTATGTAATTAGTAGTGGAACGTCATTCAGTTAAGACGTTAATTAGTAGTTGCAAAACATTAAGTTAATGAGTTAATTAGTATTAGACAATTAAGTTAACACGTTATTAATTAGTTGTGCAACATGATTCCAGTTAACGAGTTATTAATTAGTAGTTAGAACAATGAAGTTAACGAGTTTTAATTAGTACTGCAAAACATCATTCAGTTAATGAGTTATTAATTTGTTGTTGGAAAACATCAGTAAAGGAGTTATAATTAGTAGTGAAAACATCGTTCTTTATCAAGTTATGTATTAGCAGTGCAAACACATTCAGTTAACGAATTAATTAATAGTTGAAAAATCATTCAGTTAACGAGTTATTAATTAGTTGTAGAAAACATCATTCTTTTATCAAGTTATTAATTTAGCAGTGCAAACATCATTCAGTTAACGAGATATTAATTAGCAGTGCAAACATCATTCAATTAACGAGTTATTAATTAGTAGTGGAAAACATCATTCATTTATCAAGTAATTAAATTAGCAGTGCAAACATCATTCAGTTAACGAGTTATTAATTAGTTGTGCGAAACATATTTAGTTAACGAGTTATTAATTAGTAGTGGAAAACATCATTCAATTATCAAGTTATTAATTAGAAGTGAAAACATTCAGTTAACTTGTTATTAAATAGGTAGTGGAAAACATCATTAGTAACGAGTTATTAATTAGTAGTGGAAACATCATTCATTTATCAAGTTATTAATTAGCAGTGCAAACATCAATTCAGTTAATGAGTTATTAATTAGGCAGTGCAAACATCATTCAGTTAACGAGTTATTAATTAGTTGTAGAGAAAACATCATTCTTTTATCAAGTTATGTATTAGCAGTGCAAAACATGATTCAGTTAACGAGATATTAATTAGCAGTGCAAACATCATTCAGTTAACGAGTTATTTAATTAGTTGTTTGCGAAACATCATTTAGTTAACGAGTTATTAATTAGTAGTGAAATGCATCATTCTTTATTGAGTTATTAATTAGCAGTGCAAACATCATTCAGTGAACAAGTTTTTAATTAGTAGTGGAAAACATCATTCGTTTATCAAGTTATTAATTAGAAGTGCAAAAATCATTCAGTTAACGAGTTAATTAGTTGTGCAAAACATTATTCAGTTAACGAGTTATTAATTGTAGTGAAAACATCATTAATTTATCAAGTTATTATTAGCAGTGCAACATGATTCAGTTAACGAGTTATTAATTGGTAGTGGAAAACATCATTTTAGTTAACAAGTTATTAATTAGTAGTGGAAAACATCATTCTTTATCAAGTTTATGTATTAGCAGTGCAAACATGATTCAGTTAACAGAGTTTAATTAGTTGTGCAAACATTATTCAGTTAACGAGTTATTAATTAGTAAGTGGAAAACATCATTCATTTATCAATGTTATTAATTAGCAGTGGAAAACATCATTCATTTATCAAGTTATTAATTAGCAGTGCAAAACATTATTCAGTTAACGAGTTATTAATTGGTAGCAGAAAACATCATTAGTTAACGAGTTATTAATTAGTAGTGGAAAACATCATTCATTTATCAAGTTATTAATTAGCAGTGCAAACATCATTCAGTTAACGAGTTATTAATTGGTAGTGGAAAACATCATTTAGTTAACGAGTTATTAATTAGTAGTGGAAAACATCATTCATTTATCAAGTTATTAATTAGCAGTGCAAACATCATTCAGTTAACGAGTTATTAATTGGTAGTGGAAAACATCATTTAGTTGAACAAGTTATTGATTAGTAGTGGAAAACATCATTCATTTATCAAGTTATTAATTAGCAGTGCAAAAATCATTCAGTTAACGAGTTATTAATTAGTTGTGCGAAACATCATTTAGTAAACGAGTTATTAATTAGTAGTGAAATGCATCATTCTTTATCGAGTTATTAATAAGCAGTGCAAACATGATTCAGTTAACGAGTTATTAATTAGTTGTAAAAAAACATTCTTTTATCAAGTTATGTATTAGCAGTGCAAACATGATTCAGTTAACAAGATATTAATTAGTTGTGCAAAACATTATTCAGTTAATGAGTTATTAATTAGCAGTGGAAAACATCATTCATTTATCAAGTTATTAATTAGCAGTGCAACCATCATTCAGTTAACGAGTTATTAATTGGTAGTGGAAAACATCATTTAGTTAACGAGTTATTAATTAGTAGTGGAAAACATCATTCATTTATCAAGTTATTAATTAGCAGTTCAAACATCATTCAGTTAACGAGATATTAATTAGTTGTGCAAAACATCATTTAGTTAACGAGTTATTCATTAGTAGTGGAAAACATCATTCATTTATCAAGTTATTAATTAGCAGTGCAACCATCATTCAGTTAACGAGTTATTAATTGGTAGTGGAAAACATGATTTAGTTAACGAGTTATTAATTATTAGTGGAAAACATCATTCATTTATCAAGTTATTAATTAGCAGTGCAAACATCATTCAGTTAACGAGTTATTAATTGGTAGTGGAAAACATCATTTAGTTGACAAGTTATTGATTTAGTAGTGGAAAACATCATTCATCAAGTTATTAATTAGCAGTGCAAACATCATTCAGTTAACGAGTTATTAATTAGTTGTGCGAAACATCATTTAGTTAATGAGTTATTAATTAGTAGTGAAATGCATCATTCTTTATTGAGTTATTAATAAGCAGTGCAAACATCATTCAGTTAACGAGTTATTAATTAGTTGTAGAAAACATCATTCTTTTATCAAGTTATGTAATTAGCAGTGCAAACATCATTCAGTTAACAAGTTATTAATTAGTTGTGCGAAACATCATTTAGTTAACGAGTTATTAATTAGTAGTGAAATGCATCATTCTTTATCGAGTTATTAATAAGCAGTGCAAACATCATTCAGTTATTGATTAGTAGTGGAAAACATCATTCATTTATCAAGTTATTAATTAGCAGTGCAAACATCATTCAGTTAACAAGTTATTAATTAGTTGTGCGAAACATCATTTAGTTAACAAGTTATTAATTAGTAGTGAAATGCATCATTCTTTATCGAGTTATTAATAAGCAGTGCAAACATCATTCAGTTAACGAGTTATTAATTAGTTGTAGAAAACATCATTCTTTTATCAAGTTATGTATTAGCAGTGCAAACATGATTCAGTTACCAAGATATTAATTAGTTGTGCAAAACATTATTCAGTTAACGAGTTATTAATTAGTAGTGGAAAACATCATTCATTTATCAAGTTATTAATTAGCAGTGCAAACATCATTCAGTTAATGAGTTATTAATTGGTAGTGGAAAACATCATTCAGTTAACGAGTTAATTAGTAGTGCAACCATCATTCATTTAACGAGTTATTAATTAGTAGTAGACAATTAAGTTAACAAGTTATTAATTAGTAGTGTAAACATCATTCATTTATCAAGTTAATTAGCAGTGCAAAAATCATTCAGTTAACGAGTTATTAATTAGTTGTGGAAAACATCATTTAATTAATGAGTTTTTAATTAGTAGTGGAAAACATCATTCATTTATCAAGTTATTAATTAGCAGTGCAAACATCATTTAGTTAACGAGTTATTAATTGGTAGTGGAAAACATCATTTAGTTGACAAGTTATTGATTAGTAGTGGAAAACATCATTCATCAAGTTATTAATTAGCAGTGCAAACATCATTCAGTTAACGAGTAATAAATTAATTAGTTGTGCGAAACATCATTTAGTTAATGAGTTATTAATTAGTAGTGAAATGCATCATTCTTTATTGAGTTATTAATAAGCAGTGCAAACATCATTCAGTTAACGAGTTATTAATTAGTTGTAGAAAACATCATTCTTTTATCAAGTTATGTAATTAGCAGTGCAAACATCATTCAGTTAACAAGTTATTAATTAGTTGTGCGAAACATCATTTAGTTAACGAGTTATTAATTAGTAGTGAAATGCATCATTCTTTATCGAGTTATTAATAAGCAGTGCAAACATGATTCAGTTAACGAGTTATTAATTAGTTGTAAAAAAACATTCTTTTATCAAGTTATGTATTAGCAGTGCAAACATGATTCAGTTAACAAGATATTAATTAGTTGTGCAAAACATTATTCAGTTAATGAGTTATTAATTAGCAGTGGAAAACATCATTCATTTATCAAGTTATTAATTAGCAGTGCAAACATCATTCAGTTAACGAGTTATTAATTGGTAGTGGAAAACATCATTTAGTTAACGAGTTATTAATTAGTAGTGGAAAACATCATTCATTTATCAAGTTATTAATTAGCAGTTCAAACATCATTCAGTTAACGAGATATTAATTAGTTGTGCAAAACATCATTTAGTTAACGAGTTTTTCATTAGTAGTGGAAAACATCATTCATTTATCAAGTTATTAATTAGCAGTGCAACCATCATTCAGTTAACGAGTTATTAATTGGTAGTGGAAAACATCATTTAGTTAACGAGTTATTAATTAGTAGTGGAAAACATCATTCATTTATCAAGTTATTAATTAGCAGTGCAAACATCATTCAGTTAACGAGATATTAATTAGTTGTGCAAAACATCATTTAGTTAACGAGTTATTCATTAGTAGTGGAAAACATCATTCATTTATCAAGTTATTAATTAGCAGTGCAACCATCATTCAGTTAACGAGTTATTAATTGGTAGTGGAAAACATGATTTAGTTAACGAGTTATTAATTATTAGTGGAAAACATCATTCATTTATCAAGTTATTAATTAGCAGTGCAAACATCATTCAGTTAACGAGTTATTAATTGGTAGTGGAAAACATCATTTAGTTGACAAGTTATTGATTAGTAGTGGAAAACATCATTCATCAAGTTATTAATTAGCAGTGCAAACATCATTCAGTTAACGAGTTATTAATTAGTTGTGCGAAACATCATTTCGTTAATGAGTTATTAATTAGTAGTGAAATGCATCATTCTTTATTGAGTTATTAATAAGCAGTGCAAACATCATTCAGTTAACGAGTTATTAATTAGTTGTAGAAAACATCATTCTTTTATCAAGTTATGTAATTAGCAGTGCAAACATCATTCAGTTAACAAGTTATTAATTAGTTGTGCGAAACATCATTTAGTTAACGAGTTATTAATTAGTAGTGAAATGCATCATTCTTTATCGAGTTATTAATAAGCAGTGCAAACATCATTCAGTTATTGATTAGTAGTGGAAAACATTCATTTATCAAGTTATTAATTAGCAGTGCAAACATCATTCAGTTAACAAGTTATTAATTAGTTGTGCGAAACATCATTTAGTTAACAAGTTATTAATTAGTAGTGAAATGCATCATTCTTTATCGAGTTATTAATAAGCAGTGCAAACATCATTCAGTTAACGAGTTATTAATTAGTTGTAGAAAACATCATTCTTTTATCAAGTTATGTATTAGCAGTGCAAACATCATTCAGTTACCAAGATATTAATTAGTTGTGCAAAACATTATTCAGTTAACGAGTTATTAATTAGTAGTGGAAAACATCATTCATTAATCAAGTTATTAATTAGCAGTGCAAACATCATTCAGTTAATGAGTTATTAATTGGTAGTGGAAAACATCATTCAGTTAACGAGTTAATTAGTAGTGCAACCATCATTCATTTAACGAGTTATTAATTAGTAGTAGACAATTAAGTTAACAAGTTATTAATTAGTAGTGTAAACATCATTCATTTATCAAGTTAATTAGCAGTGCAAAAATCATTCAGTTAACGAGTTATTAATTAGTTGTAGAAAACATAATTTTATCAAGTTATGTATTAGCAGTGCAAACATCATTCAGTTAACGAGTTATTAATTAGTAGTGGAAAACATCATTCATTTATCAAGTTATTAATTAGCAGTGCAAACATCATTCAGTTAACGAGTTATTAATTGGTAGTAGAAAACATAATTTAGTTAACGAGTTATTAATTAGTAGTGGAAAACATCATTCATTTATCAAGTTATTAATTAGCAGTGCAAACATCATTCCGTTAACGAGTTATTAATTGGTAGTGGAAAACATCATTTAGTTAACGAGTTAATTAGTAGTGCAACCATCATTCATTTAACAAGTTATTAATTAGTAGTGTAAACATCATTCATTTATCAAGTTAATTAGCAGTGCAAAAATCATTCAGTTAACAAGTTTTTAATTAGTTGTGGAAAACATCATTCATTTATCAAGTTATTAATTAGCAGTGCAAACATCATTTAGTTAAGGAGTTATTAATTAGTAGTGGAAAACATCATTCTTTTATCAAGTTATTAATTAGCAGTGCAAACATGATTCAGTTAACGAGTTATTAATTAGTTGTGCACAACATTATTCAGTTAACGAGTTATTAATTAGTAGTGGAAAACTCATTCATTTATCAAGTTATTTATTAGCATTGCAAACATGATTCAGTTAACGAGTTATTAATTGGTAGTGGAACACATCATTCAGTTAACGAGTTATTAATTAGTAGTGGAAAACATCATTCATTTATCAAGTTATTAATTAGCAGTGCAAACATCATTCAGTTAACGAGTTATAAATTGGTAGTGGAAAACATCATTTAGTTAACGAGTTATTAATTAGTAGTGCAAAACATCATTCATTTATCAAGTTATTAATTAGCAGTGCAAACATCATTCAGTTAACGAGTTATTAATTGGTAGTGGAAAACATCATTTAGTTGACAAGTTATTGATTAGTAGTGGAAAACATCATTCATTTATCAAGTTATTAATTAGCAGTGCAAACATCATTCAGTTAACGAGTTATTAATTAGTTGTGTGAAACATCATTTAGTTAACGAGTTATTAATTAGTAGTGAAATGCATCATTCTTTATCGAGTTATTAATAAGCAGTGTAAACATCATTCAGTTAACGAGTTATTAATTAGTTGTAGAAAACATCATTCTTTTATCAAGTTATGTATTAGCAGTGCAAACATGATTCAGTTAACGAGATATTAATTAGTTGTGCAAAACATTATTCAGTTAACGGGTTATTAATTAGTAGTGGAAAACATCATTCATTTATCAAGTTATTAATTAGCAGTGCAAACATTATTCAGTTAACGAGATATTTATTAGTTGTGCAAAACATCATTTAGTTAAAGAGTTATTAATTAGTAGTGGAAAACATCATTCATTTATCAAGTTATTAATTAGCAGTGCAAACATCATTCAGTTAACGAGTTATTAATTGGTAGTGGAAAACATCATTTAGTTGACAAGTTATTGATTAGTAGTGGAAAACATCATTCATCAAGTTATTAATTAGCAGTGCAAACATCATTCAGTTAACAAGTTATTAATTAGTTGTGCGAAACATCATTTAGTTAACGAGTTATTAATTAGTAGTAAAATGCATCATTCTTTATCGAGTTATTAATAAGCAGTGCAAACATCATTCAGTTATTGATTAGTATTGGAAAACATCGTTCATTTATCAAGTTATGTATTAGCAGTGCAAACATCATTCAGTTAACCAGTTATTAATTAGTTGTGCGAAACATCATTTAGTTAACGAGTTATTAATTAGTAGTGAAATGCATCATTCTTTATCGAGTTATTAATAAGCAGTGCAAACATCATTCAGTTAACGAGTTATTAATTAGTTGTAGAAAACATCATTCTTTTATCAAGTTATGTATTAGCAGTGCAAACATGATTCAGTTACCGAGATATTAATTAGTTGTGCAAAACATTATTCAGTTAACGAGTTATTAATTAGTAGTGGAAAACATCATTCATTTATCAAGTTATTAATTAGCAGTGCAAACATCATTCAGTTAATGAGTTATTAATTGGTAGTGGAAAACATCATTCAGTTAGCGAGTTAATTAGTAGTGCAACCATCATTCATTTAACGAGTTATTAATTAGTAGTAGACAATTAAGTTAACAAGTTATTAATTAGCAGTGTAAACATCATTCATTTATCAAGTTAATTAGCAGTGCAAAAATCATTCAGTTAACGAGTTATTAATTAGTTGTGGAAAACATCATTTAATTAATGAGTTTTTAATTAGTAGTGGAAAACATCATTCATTTATCAAGTTATTAATTAGCAGTGCAAACATCAGTTAACGAGTTATTAATTGGTAGTGGAAAACATCATTAAGTTAACGAGTTATTAATTAGTAGTGGAAAACATCATTCATTTATCAAGTTATTAATTAGCAGTGGAAACATCATTCAGTTAACGATTATTAATAAGTTGTGGAAAACATCATTCATTTATCAAGTTATTAATTAGCAGTGCAAACATCATTCAGTTAACGAGTTATTAATTAGTTGTGGAAAACATCATTCATTTATCAAATTATTAATTAGCAGTGCAAACTTCATTCAGTTAACGAGTTATTAATTGGTAGTGTAAATAATCATTTAGTTAACGAGTTTTTAATCAGTATTGGAAAACATCATTCATTTATCAAGTTATTAATTAGCAGTGCAAACATCATTCAGTTAAGGTGTTATTAATTGGTAGTGAAAAACATCAGTCAGTTAACGAGTTATCAATTAGCAGTGGAAACATTCAGTTACCAATTCATTAATTAGTAGTCAAAACATTGATATGAGTCATTAGTGATCGAAACATCATTCATTTATCAAGTTATTAATTAGCAGTGTAAACATCATTCAGTTAACGAGTTATTAATTGGTAGTGGAAAACATCATTTAGTTAACGAGTTATTAATTAGTAGTGGAAAACATCATTCATTTATCAAATTATTAATTAGCAGTGCAAACATCATTCAGTTAACGAGTTATTAATTAGTTGTGTGAAACATCATTTAGTTAACGAGTTATTAATTAGTAGTGAAATGCATGATTCTTTATCGAGTTATTAATAAGCAGTGCAAACATCATTCAGTTAACGAGTTATTAATTGGTAGTAGAAAACATCATTTAGTTAACGAGTTATTAATTAGTAGTTGAAAACATCATTCATTTATCAAGTTATTAATTAGCAGTGCAAACATCATTCCGTTAACGAGTTATTAATTGGTAGTGGAAAACATCATTCAGTTAACGAGTTAATTAGTAGTGCAACCATCATTCATTTAACGAGTTATTAATTAGTAGTAGACAATTAAGTTAACAAGTTATTAATTAGTAGTGTAAACATCATTCATTTATCAAGTTAATTAGCAGTGGAAAAATCATTCAGTTAACAAGTTTTTAATTAGTTGTGGAAAACATCATTCATTTATCAAGTTATTAATTAGCAGTGCAAACATCATTTAGTTAACGAGTTTTTAATTAGTAGTGGAAAACATCATTCATTTATCAAGTTATTAGTTAGCAGTGCAAACATCATTCAGTTAAGGAGTTATTAATTAGTTGTAGAAAACATCATTCTTTTATCAAGTTATTAATTAGCAGTGCAAACATGATTCAGTTAACGAGATATTAATTAGTTGTGCACAACATTATTCAGTTAACGAGTTATTAATTAGTAGTGAAAAACATCATTCATTTATCAAGTTATTTATTAGCATTGCAAACATGATTCAGTTAACGAGTTATTAATTGGTAGTGGAAAACATCATTCAGTTAACGAGTTATTAATTAGTAGTGGAAAACATCATTCATTTATCAAGTTATTAATTAGCAGTGCAAACATCATTCAGTTAACGAGTTATAAATTGGTAGTGGAAAACATCATTTAGTTAACGAGTTATTAATTAGTAGTGGAAAACATCATTCATTTATCAAGTTATTAATTAGCAGTGCAAACATCATTCAGTTAACGAGTTATTAATTGGTAGTGGAAAACATCATTTAGTTGACAAGTTATTGATTAGTAGTGGAAAACCATTTATTTATCAAGTTATTAATTAGCAGTGCAAACATCATTCAGTTAACGAGTTATTAATTAGTTGTAGAAAACATCATTCTTTTATCAAGTTATGTATTAGCAGTGCAAACATGATTCAGTTAACGAGATATTAATTAGTTGTGCAAAACATTATTCAGTTAACGGGTTATTAATTAGTAGTGGAAAACATCATTCATTTATCAAGTTATTAATTAGCAGTGCAAACATCATTCAGTTAACGAGATATTTATTAGTTGTGCAAAACATCATTTAGTTAAAGAGTTATTAATTAGTAGTGGAAAACATCATTCATTTATCAAGTTATTAATTAGCAGTGCAAACATCATTCAGTTAACGAGTTATTAATTGGTAGTGGAAAACATCATTTAGTTGACAAGTTATTGATTAGTAGTGGAAAACATCATTCATCAAGTTATTAATTAGCAGTGCAAACATCATTCAGTTAACAAGTTATTAATTAGTTGTGCGAAACATCATTTAGTTAACGAGTTATTAATTAGTAGTGAAATGCATCATTCTTTATCGAGTTATTAATAAGCAGTGCAAACATCATTCAGTTATTGATTAGTATTGGAAAACATCGTTCATTTATCAAGTTATGTATTAGCAGTGCAAACATCATTCAGTTAACCAGTTATTAATTAGTTGTGTGAAACATCATTTAGTTAACGAGTTATTAATTAGTAGTGAAATGCATCATTCTTTATCGAGTTATTAATAAGCAGTGCAAACATCATTCAGTTAACGAGTTATTAATTAGTTGTAGAAAACATCATTCTTTTATCAAGTTATGTATTAGCAGTGCAAACATGATTCAGTTACCGAGATATTAATTAGTTGTGCAAAACATTATTCAGTTAACGAGTTATTAATTAGTAGTGGAAAACATCATTCATTTATCAAGTTATTAATTAGCAGTGCAAACATCATTCAGTTAATGAGTTATTAATTGGTAGTGGAAAACATCATTCAGTTAGCGAGTTAATTAGTAGTGCAACCATCATTCATTTAACGAGTTATTAATTAGTAGTAGACAATTAAGTTAACAAGTTATTAATTAGCAGTGTAAACATCATTCATTTATCAAGTTAATTAGCAGTGCAAAAATCATTCAGTTAACGAGTTATTAATTAGTTGTGGAAAACATCATTTAATTAATGAGTTTTTAATTAGTAGTGGAAAACATCATTCATTTATCAAGTTATTAATTAGCAGTGCAAACATCATTTAGTTAACGAGTTTTAATTAGTAGTGGAAAACATCATTCATTTATCAAGTTATTAGTTAGCAGTGCAAACCTCATTCAGTTAACGATTTATTAATTAGTTGTAGAAAACATCATTTTATCAAGTTATGTATTAGCAGTGCAAACATCTTTCAGTTAACGAGTTATTAATTAGTAGTGGAAAACATCATTCATTTATCAAGTTATTAATTAGCAGTGCAAACATCAGTTAACGAGTTATTAATTGGTAGTGGAAAACATCATTAAGTTAACGAGTTATTAATTAGTAGTGGAAAACATCATTCATTTATCAAGTTATTAATTAGCAGTGGAAACATCATTCAGTTAACGATTATTAATAAGTTGTGGAAAACATCATTCATTTATCAAGTTATTAATTAGCAGTGCAAACATCATTCAGTTAACGAGTTATTAATTAGTTGTGGAAAACATCATTCATTTATCAAATTATTAATTAGCAGTGCAAACTTCATTCAGTTAACGAGTTATTAATTGGTAGTGTAAATAATCATTTAGTTAACGAGTTTTTAATCAGTATTGGAAAACATCATTCATTTATCAAGTTATTAATTAGCAGTGCAAACATCATTCAGTTAAGGTGTTATTAATTGGTAGTGAAAAACATCAGTCAGTTAACGAGTTATCAATTAGCAGTGGAAACATTCAGTTACCAATTCATTAATTAGTAGTCAAAACATTGATATGAGTCATTAGTGATCGAAACATCATTCATTTATCAAGTTATTAATTAGCAGTGTAAACATCATTCAGTTAACGAGTTATTAATTGGTAGTGGAAAACATCATTTAGTTAACGAGTTATTAATTAGTAGTGGAAAACATCATTAATTTATCAAATTATTAATTAGCAGTGCAAACATCATTCAGTTAACGAGTTATTAATTAGTTGTGTGAAACATCATTTAGTTAACGAGTTATTAATTAGTAGTGAAATGCATCATTCTTTATCGAGTTATTAATAAGCAGTGCAAACATCATTCAGTTAACGACTTATTAATTAGTTGTAGAAAACATCATTCTTTTATCAAGTTATGTATTAGCAGTGCAATCATGATTCAGTTAACGAGATATTAATTAGTTGTGCAAAACATTATTCAGTTAACGAGTTATTAATTACTAGTGGAAAACATCATTCATTTATCAAGTTATTAATTAGCAGTGCAAACATCATTCAGTTAACGAGTTATTAATTGCTAGTGGAAAACATCATTAATTTATCAAGTTATTAATTAGCACTGCAAACATCAGTTAACAAGTTATTAATTAGTTGTGGAAAACATCATTTAGTTAACGAGTTTTTAATTAGTAGTGGAAAACATCATTCATTTATCAAGTTATTAATTAGCAGTGCAAACATCGTTCAGTTAAATAGTTATTAATTGGTAGTGAAAAACATCAGTCAGTTAACGAGTTATCAATTAGTAGTGGAAACATTCAGTTACCAATTCATTAATTAGTAGTCGAAACATTGATATGAGTTATTAGTGATCGAAACATCATTCAGTTAACGATTTATTAATTAGTACTGAAATGCATCATTCTTTATCGAGTTATTAATAAGCAGTGCAAACATCATTCAGTTAACGAGTTATTAATTAGTTGTAGAAAACATCATTCTTTTATCAAGTTATGTATTAGCAGTGCAAACATGATTCAGTTAACGAGATATTAATTAGTTGTGCAAAACATTATTCAGTTAATGAGTTATTAATTAGTAGTGGAAAACATCATTCATTTATCAAGTTATTAATTAGTAGTGCAAACATCATTCAGTTAACGAGTTATTAATTGGTAGTGGAAAACATCATGTAGTTAACGAGTTAATTAGTAGTGCAACCATCATTCATTTAACGAGTTATTAATTAGTAGTAGACAATTAAGTTAACAAGTTAATAATTAGTTGTGGAAACATCTATCAGTTAACGAGTTATTAATTAATAGTGGAAAACATCATTCCGTAACCGAGTTATTACTTAGTAGTGGAAACATCATTCAGTTAATGAGACATTAATTAGTAGTGCAAACATCATTTAGTTAAAAAGTTTATAATTAGTAGTGGAAAAATCACACAGTTAACGAGTTGTTAATTAGTTGTGGAAAACATTCAGTTAACGAGTTATTAATTAATAGGGCAAACATCATTAAGTTAACAAGTTCTTAATTAGTAGTGGAAACATTAAGTTAACGAGTTATTAATTAGTAGTGGAAACATCATTAAATTAACAAGTTCTTATATCTATTTAAAGATGTTGGAAAAATGTGTTAAAACAAATTAATAAATCTAATGTACAACACGGCATTTGCTGTGAATAAAACATAAAAGCTCGAGGCAACACTGATATTTCCATAATTCTGTTCATGACCCTCACATCCCCTGACTTCAAATTAAGATAGGTGCCTCTTCCATTGACTTATACAAAATATTAAACATGATGCATTGTTATCCTGCAGTCTTTCAAATACAAAACACTTCTTTGTGGTAGTAGAGGGAGATCACTAAGAAACACGGCAGTGCACATTTCCAAGTAACAATTGCTTGACAACTGATTTCAATTAAAAATGCCATAGCAGTCAATGGAGTGGACTTTAAGCATTAGAGACCTGCCTCCTGAGCTAATAAATATTGAAGGTGCCTGAAAATGTCCCATGGGCCAGTGCCCAAACAATAAACGTTTGCATAACAAGGCTTTTGCTGCCAAAGAATAATTCATTTTCACCTTTTGGTCAAACTATCTACTAATGCACACAAAAACAATTTCACCTTTCATATTTACTCAACACAGACTTTTCATTTATTTACATTTACTTGGAAATGTATCCCTGGCCTCCCCACCTACTAAGTAAAGGCTGACATATTGCCTGAGTCCTTGTGAAATTAAATGAAGACAGGGTAGGACTGAGCTGGCGGGACATTGGGAAAAACTGGCCCTCATGGCCCAGACCCGCTCCCTGATCTGTCCGGCCCCCAAAGTGAAATATTGATATGCGGTGCCCATGTTTGAGTGCAGTTTGCTCATGAGCACTGTGCTGGCCCCAGAAGTTTGGAACCCGGGGTCCCCAATTATGTCTTATAAAGGTCCATATAAAAGACAGAGAGTTATTTTCAATGTATCCCATTAACACTTATACAGATTTGTCATGCAGTTAAATGTATTTCTGACTGCCCAGCATTATCTTCTGGTGTGCCTTTGGTGCCTCATTCACACACGGATTGTATACATTGTACTGTATGCAAGGTTCCAAATAATGGATGGCAGGGCTGTGTTTCATAAGAAGGTAAACAACTCAAAAGAAACCAACTGGTGTGTCTATCCTCACACCATCTATTGTATTTAAATGATCTCCACAAAAAGATAAACCACAATATTGGTGAAATGCATTCTTTAAGAGGTGGTTCACCTTCAAACAACTAGTTGTTTTCAGATAGATCACCAGATAAAACTACTTTTTTTCAATGACTTTCCATTTTCTATGTGTAATAATAAGCAAAAATGCCTGTTTGCGCCTATGTCCACAACGCATCAAGTTTCAGTGACCACCACAAGAACATAAAGAAATATCGAAACCTCAAAAAGACACCCTCTGCATTTAGACGCATTTTTTTTTTTTTTAGCGACCATAACTCTACATACATATTTAAAAGCAATACAATGGACAAAAAATAAGAAAACATGAAATACAATAAACTATTAGCAAAAACATACCCATGAAAACAGAAATTGCAAGAGATAAATCCGATACAATAATGACAATATTGTACATTTTTGGTCATGTGCAAAAAAAGATATGGATGTAGACCAAGCGCAACACTATTTCAAGTCACACGTGAAAAAAATTATCAGCGGGTCCCTCTAAGTTTAATAATAAGCAACAATGCCTATTTGCACCTAGGTCAATACGCATCAAGTTTCAGTGACCACCACAAGAACTTAAGGAATTACAGAAACCTCAAAAAGACACCCTCTGCATTTAAACGCATTCTTAGTGACCAGAATTCTACATACATATTTGAAAGAAATAAACTGGACAAAAAATAAGAAAACATGAAATACAATGAACTATTAGCAAAAACATACCCAAGAAACAGAAATTCCAAGAGATAAATCCAATACAATAACGACAATATTGAACATTTTTGGTCATGTGCAAAAAAAGATGTGCATGTAGACCAAGCGCAACACTATTTCAAGTCATAAGTGAAAAAAACTTGTCAGCAGGTCCCTTCGTATTGCTCCATGATGATCCTAGAGCAAACGAAAGGGCCAGGGAGCAACCTGTGTGCCAAGCAAATGCCCCAGACACACATGTTGCCCCCACTGACGCCACCTCTCTCCGCCTCTGAATGTAGGGTTGCCACCTTTCTTCCATGGGGGAACCTGGCAGGGGGCGGGCCGGTGAAGTCGGGGTGTGGGACGGATGATGTTGGGGGCAAACGCCGGATAACGTCGAGGGCAGGGAGGTGATGTTGGGGGGCGGGCCAGATGACGTCAAGGGTGGGCCGGTGACGTGTCGATCAGTGATTGCCTGATCACCATGTCATTCACTTCAATGTCCTGTCTGGATTTGGAAATCCGGAAAGGCACTTTTCACCCGGGAAGCCCGTCCAAGAACTGGGCTGTGCGGGTGAAATCCAGAAAGGTGGAAACCCTACCAGTATGTGTTATAATAAGCAAAAATGCCTGTTTGCTCCTAGGTCCACATGCATCAAGTTTCAATGACCACCACAAGAACATAAAGAAATACAGAAACCTCAAAAAGACACCCTCTGCATTTAGACACATTCTTAGCGACCATAACTCTGCATACATATCTGAAAGCAATAAACTGGACAAAAAATAAGAAAACATGAAATACAATAAACTTTTAGCAAAGGCATACCCATGAAACAGAAATTGCAAGAGATAAATCCAATACAATAACGACAATATACTACATTTTTGGTCATGTGCAAAAAAAGATGTGGATGTAGACCAAGCGCAACATTATTTCAAGTCAGACAAAAAATAAGAAAACATGAAATGCAATAAACTTTTAGCAAAAGCATACCCATGTCAGAAATATCAAGAGATAAATCCAATACAATAATGACAATATTGAACATTTTTGTGCAAAAACTAAGAGGATGTAGACCAATCACAGCACTAATTCAAGTCACAAGTGAAAAAAATTGTCAGCGGGTCCTTTTGCATTGCTCCATGAAGATCTTAGAGCAAAGAAAGGACCAGGGAGCAACCTGTGTGCCAAGCAAATGCTTTTGATAGTAAACGTTGCTGACCCCTGAACTAGACCAAAGACATAAACACTAATTCATATTGCCATATTTTCAGCACAGACGCAGCCCTATTAGAAAATTGTATCACAGTGATGTATCTGTTTCCACGCTGTTCAGCACCAAATGGGAGGATGCTTTTGAATTTTAAAGATAGCTGCTACATTCTGTAGAATATCAGCATAATCCAGTTCTTTTAGGGTCACTCTCCTCCAATGCCACCCCTACCTGCCCATGCATGGTCTTGACTAATGCTATACAAGCTATACACATCATAGGCTGCAATGCTACAAACCATTAAAAATACTACAAACTTTTAAAACATCTCAAAACAAAGATATAAACACTGCAGATCAACTGTATTACATCAACAGAGATGTAGAACTGCAAGATCAAACAGGGTGCAGCTGCAGCATCTACACAGTTCTGCACTATTGTCCCCTCCAAGGGTCTAAATTGACTCGTAAACAATCCATAAAGGCTGACAAATTTAGGCTCAGTTACTACACCTCTATGCTGTAATGCTCCATAAGTAGAGAATATATACATACCAACAGCCTACACATAAAAAAAAACACTAAAAACAACTACATCATAAACTGAACACCTATCATAAACTTGCTACCACCACTACAAAAAAACTTTACTGAGCAAGAATGATTTTGCATAAATCCTGGGGGTGGGGGGGTATGCATAGCCGTTGTGCCATACATAAACATGCCCCTCAAATATTCTAATATTAAACAAAATAAAGTGTACAATATATAAAAATATATGCATTGGCATTACTCCCACAGCTAAACAGAAATAAAATCACATTGCAATATATTTGACATTTAAATTCTCTCTCAAAAAAGCAGTATCACCATTTATCGTAAGCACTCACACTTTACCAGATTTGTATATACATCTCTAGCAATATAGAGATAAATAGAGAAAAAGATAATAAAGCATTAAATGCACTAAAATAAAGTTTGCCATACATCACTAGTTCTGTGTTCACACATATACAATTTTTAGGATATTAAATATTAAGATTTTAAATCTATTTACTCTTCAATAAATACATAATGTGTTGTTTTTTGATTTAGAGGCAAATAGAAAAGGAACTTCCCTGCTCTCCATTTACCTATGCAGCATTATCAAATAATCTCTGTTTTAAACATTTAATAAATATGCACATGAAAATGCCAGCAAGTGAATAAAGAGTGAATCCGTGGGATTCCATCGTTGGGGCACAGAGCGCATTACGTTTTTTTGAAATTTGGCTTTTTGTCGCCTCTGGTAACTTGCGGGGCAATGCGGTCTAAGACAAGGCTCTCTCCTTGCCTCATGGCAGGCACCCACTGGAAATGACAGGCACCTAAATGCCCGTACAGCACTAAGGCCTTTGGTATTTGCTCTCAGGGCAGAACACTGGCAGACAGAATGCTCCTCTCTACCTGTCACTGCGCCTAATACTAATGACAAGCCTGTAATTGAACACAGATGAGATGGAACAGTGACAGGAGCACCCCAACCAAAACACTAGCTTGAAAGCTTGAGCACTGAGATCTGTCTGTCACTGTTCTGTATGCGTTCACTACAGACCTAGTTGATGATTAGTATAAGGAGCAGTAAGGAGTAGTCACAAGTGGAGAAGGGGCACTGTCCTCTGCCTCAGCTGCAAACAAAATGTGCTGTGTGCCAGGGGCCTAGTGTGTAAGTACCTAAAATAACAATTTCTGAGTGAGCTGCCACTGCTGCTTTGGGGCCAGATAACATTTTTAATAATTCTGACTTACCTTGCCATGTATTTTTGTCTGAGGCGTTATCCTTTTCCTCTGGAATGAACGAGCCTTTACTAGCAGCAGTAGCTGTAGGGGTAAAAAAAATAAATTAACACAAAATTTTTTTTTTTTTCAATATAAAAAGAGTAAACTGCATCAGAGCACATTCTAGTAGCAACCAATCAAAATCTTCCTTATAGTAGACGGATCAGAACTATTTCCTTATTGTTATTATATATATATATATATATATATATATATATATATATATATATATATATATATATATATATATATATATATATATATAGATATAGATATATATATTCAGAGGACATACCATGTGACAGATTAGGGCATTTCTATTTCTAAAGCCCATCTTCAACACACAACCACTGCTTTTATAATAACCCTGACATTTCTCATATATATCATGCAGCACCTTATGCATCTATGGCAATCCCTATAAACTAGCTACAGTAATAGTGATATTCATAACTATGTAAATATAATGCCAACACTCCTACATATATACGCACAGATATTATTTCCCAACCATGCACAGAAGGTGGTCCATGCTACTTGTTGCTCAACCCAGAATTTAAGCACGCTGGGGAACACGCTGCAAACCAGCAAACCTGATTTCTCCTGCCAACGGAAATAATTGTCATCACTATCTGCTGGGCAGCTCAGCCCAGAAATTAGGCATAATTTAGTTAAACAAAAAGTTAACCTTGATTGTTATGTGTATTTTGTCAACCCTTGCTGCTATAACTATAAAAAGATACTATCTCACCTTCCTGCCATTATTGGGAATTTTATTGGAATTAAAATAATAAATAATAAAAATTAATCATTACAGAAAAAAATCAAACAAAACTGATAGCATCAATTAACAAAGCACCAAATCCTTATATTAACCCATCCTACTGATTTCTCCTGCCAACGGAAATAACTGTCATCACTATATGCTGGGCTACTAGCTACAATAATAGTGATATTAATAATATGTAAATATAATGCCAACACCCCTACACATACTCACAGATATTATTTCCCAACAAGACATAGAAGATAGACACATGCTACTTGTTGCTCAACCCAGAATTTAGCCACGCTGGGGAACATGCTGCAAACCTGATTTCTCCTGCCAATTGAAATAACTGTTATCACTGCTGGGCAGGTCAGCCCAGAAATTAGGCATAATTTAGCAAAACAAAAAGTTAACCTTGATGGTTATGTGTATTTTGTCAACCCTTGCTGCTATAACTATAAAAAGATTCTATCTCACCTTCCTGCCATTCTAAGTACTCAGACTGCTGCTCCCGACCTTGCTTACTTTTCTTTCTCACTCTCAATTTTCAGTTTCCCCACTGGGCTCCTTTTCCTTTCCCCTTTCCCTTTTCTCCATACCCACCACCTTTCAGTCGTCCCCTCCGCTGCCTTCATTCCTGCCATTATTGGGGTATGTGCTGCTGTCTGCTGCCCACTAGTCAGACCACACAACCAGCAATCCATCTTCAACTAACTGTCATCACTGTCTGCTGAACAGATTACCCCAGAAGTTAGGCACAATTCTGTTAATCAAAAATATAACCTTGATGATCATATTTTCTCAACCCTTGCTGCAATATACAGGTAACTATAAAAAGATAATATCTCACCTTCCTGCCATTATTGGGGTACATGCTACAGGATACTAGCGAGACCACACAACCAGCAGTCCATCCTCCTGATTCCTCCTTCCAACTGAACTAACTGTCATTGCTGTGGGCGTGGCTTCAGAAAGGAGGACTTCCTCCTTCCAACTGACCTAACTGTCATTCCTGGGGGTGTGGCTTCAGAAGGCTGTGTGCATTGGCTGGTACAGCACGTGGCCAGAGAAAGTTGAACTGAATAAAAAGGGCACCCCATATTAACCCTTGGTTCCCATGCCCATTTGCAGCTATACCAGTGAATCATATTCACACATGACTAGAAACCACTTGCCTGACATATTGAGCCCATCCCTGACACACACCCCTCAACTAAACGTCTGTACAAAGCAGGGAGAGCAATAGCAATATGTAAGGATATCATCACATGTACAAATGTAACACAGCTGTACTGTACCCTGGTCCCTGAAACACAAAACTGCCTTCAAAATTGTTCATCTATTTTCCCATCAGCATACCTGGCTCGGCAAGTTTGTCAGACAAGTTCTATGTCAGCTGCTGGCTCCGCGGGCCAATAGAAAACAGGGGGTGTGGCTTTGCATAACGCAGCGCCGCCCCCTTTCACTGGTTTTCAAGCCGCTGTCCCTAAGTTACTCCTTCACTAAGCAGCACTTGTTAACTACAACTCCCAGCTGCCTCAGCAATTCATTTGCTGTTTTACGTACTCCCCTTGGCAAGAACTAGAAAGTCCTGAGAACTCCACCCCCATGTCTCCCATGTGTCACGTGTATAAGGCAGTACAGTCAGTGTCTCTGTGGGGACAGCTTCCAGTAACACTCATTTCACCTGCAAAACATCTGCCTCCCTAAGGTTAGCTCTCCCCAATGTTAACATTCAATTATTCACACTGATTATTCCCTCGCTCCCTGTGTCATCCCTTATTTCTACTCTCTGCCCTGCGGCACCGCCCCTAACTCCGCCCACCTCTATCATCCCTCCCCATATGCTTCATGCACCCTCCTCTCCCTCCTTCTAAGTTACTTGTATGTCCTGGGGACAGGTGTCTTTAATCCTACCTGAGGTATAGACATCTGCAGGCTCCTCCATGTCATTTCTCCTGCACGATATGTTTTCCCCTTCATAAGCCGTTTTTGCTTTCCCTGTTGACAGAAAGTCCCGCCCCACCATGGCTACAGCCAATCAGAATCGATAGAGGGCAGTCCGTTTTGATTGGCTCGTCTGCAACAGCAATAATGGAATACTGCTTGCTCATTGGATTACATAAATGTTCCCACCCTCTGCTGGAAGGCGATTGGCTGAGAGCTGCTAGGGCGGGGAATCTGAGTCATATAGTTTAGATGCCAATGAGGGCAGGAATACTGGATGCTGCAAGTAAGTTGAAGGAAGCCTGACACCTGACTTAGATGTAGAGATCATGGAGGGGGTAAGATCCAATGGAATAGGGCAGATACATGACTAAATGCTAACGTTGGGGAGGTGGGAATTGTGACAGAGGGAGAGAGCCTGTAGCACATACGTAGCTCATTCCTGAGTTCATCCTAAAATGGACTGTATTGACAGACGAGCTGCGCCAGTTTCTGTGTTTTGCTGCTGTCCTTGGCATGATGTTTGTTTCCAAATTGGGATATTGTAAAAATGGCAAGTTCTGTGGAATTTCTAGTGTTCTTTGCTTTCCTATTCGGCGAGTCATGCAGTCGTTTTAACCCTTTCACTACCAGAGGATTTGGGAAGTTTTTTTTGTACTTTTGTGTAATTACAAATTTATAGCAATCTATTCTTAATGTCTAAAAAATGGGAAAGTCAAAAATATTTGACTTAATATAACCACCTATCAGAAACCATTTATTTTATACATGAAAATACAATTGTATACAATCTGTCCCATGACTCCCAAATGCTTCAATAAAAAAGATGTTGTTTTGTGGAAAGTTCTGACTTGAATGTCAAAAAGCAACAGCAGTACTTTACTAAAGGCCAAGAGCGCTGCTCCAGAAATCTGCAGACTTCAGAAATATAAAACTAACAGTAGGTTACCCTTAGGAAACTGGACATTTTTGGAAAAAAAATATGACTAATCTAAAATGGGTAAATATGTCTTTCTACTCCTAAATTACCAAGTTTCAATGCTTTCCTAAAATTATCAGCTTTTATAAAAAAAAATTGGAAACCTTGAAAAATATCCTCAAAGCTTCCAATTCAGAGGATCTTATCTCCTACAGGTCAACAATTAATGCATAGGCTTACCTAGGCTATAGGGGCCCGTGGGGCTTTTTAAGTTATTGTTTTCTTTAAAAAATATATATATTTTTGCTGTGCTGGCTGGATCGGAGAAGATTAAGCAAAACAGCAAGGCACATAAGTGCAGCTTTATAGAGACTCACACAAAGTACAGGCACTGACATGCTTTGCCTAATCTTCTCCCAGCTAGCCAGAAAGCAGGTACTGGCCGTGCACAAGGGCAGCATGGCACCTGACCAGGCCCAGTAGCAGCTGCAAGCCTGCAGCACAGTTTAATATTTTTATAAAGCCGTACACATGGGGGGCAGCACGGCACTGCTGTAGGCCTGCTGCTGCAACACAGTAAACTATTTTTTAAAGAAAATAAAAATAATTGGAAAAAAATTCAGGCCTGGAAGCAAGTACCAGATGTACACAGGGGGGCAGTATAGCACTTGGCTAGACCCAGGCCCAGGGCAAAGTGCAGAAAAAAATACAAGATACTATAAAAGCAAAGTAAAAACAAATAATAATTGAAAGCCAATGCTAGATGGGCCCATGCCCCTTATGTCTGCAGATACACTGTGCACCTGTGACCCTGGCTCAGCATTACAGATAAGGGCCCTGTGGAAACTGTAACCTAAGGGCCTCACATCTCATTAATCAGCCAGTGTGCATATTACACATATAAGTAAAAGTAAAAAAAAAAAAAAGCAAGGCAACAAGTACTTTTTTGCGCGCGCGCGCATGTTGTACACTTGCTAAAGTTGTGTGAGTGCATATATAACTCTGTATACGTGTGTGTGTGAGTTTATATGTGCCAAAGTGTGAATAAGTCTATAAAATTAGAAAAAGCTTGCATGAATGTGTGTTGTGTGTAAAATAGGTCTGCTGGAGGGAGACCTGTAGAAGGCTTGTAGAGTGTATCCAGTAGGAAATTATGGGGGGGCTTCTAGGAAAAGGCAAAACAGCAGACATGTAATTGTCGTAAGTCTGCTGTTTAGAACCAATCCTCAGAAGATCAGGTCTAAGGATAAATTGCACGTGCACCTGGAGTTGTTCCCAGAGCCCTCTGCCAAGGTAGAGAATGCCAAGCACCGTCAGCACCAACCCCACCTGCGGCCCAAACTTGTCAAATTTACCCCTCTCCACACCTTCCCAACTTGTAAAAACTTTCCTTCTGACTTTGCACAACTCGAGTTCCACCTGCACCCCCCTTCCCTGCAGACCGAACTTGTAACTGCCTCTGCACAACAAGTTCCCCCAGCACGTCACTCGCACCCCCCAAACTTGTTGCATTAGCCAATTTGCCTCTGCACATTAATATCTTTATGTATTTAGATATAGAATTTGTGTGAAATATATTATCTTTTATTAAAGTAGGGTTGGATCTGTCCATTGGGTGTCTAGAGTGTGTATATTCTGGGACTTAGTTTGTATTAAAGAAGTGACTCATTCTAAGCCACTTTTCAATTGCCCTTCTTTTTTTCTTTTTTATAGTTTTTGAATTATTTGCTTTCTTCTTCTGAATCTTTCCAGCTTTCAAATGGGGGTCACGAGGGCCAGAACTAGGTGTAGGCAGAAGAGGCACCTACCTAGAGCACATAAATACGGGGGAGCTGAGCAGGTACCTGTTAATGGGTCTTTGCCTACCACCAGTCACTCCCCTCTGTCCCTCTGCCTCCCCTCTGATGCACTTCCCCCCTCCTCTGTCCTCCCCTCTGCCGCTTTCCCTTCGTTCACTCTACTCTCCTTATCCTCTGTCTATTTACCCCAGTTTACGGCACGTGGACGTTTACACGTGCCCACTGGTGAGGAGGGTGGTGGCCGCTTGGTTGCCTAGGGCTGCTGGACGGATTGGTCTGGCCCTGGGGGTCACGGATCACATATAAAATCAAATGCAAAATGTACAGTTATTGCTACTTTGTATTGCTGATCTTTCTAATTAGTCCCTCTCCTACCCATATTCCAGTCTTGTAGATTAATTATTGCTAGGATAATTTGGACCCTAGCAACCAGATTGCTGAAACTGCAAACTGGAGAGCTGCTGAGTAAAAAGCTAAATAACTAACAACACAAATAATAAATGGTTTTTAATTATTTGCAAATTGTCTCAGAATATCACTTACTGTGTAAAGTAAATGAACAACCGCTTTTACCTCTAGGAAATTTGCTCATGCTTACCAACCCCTTCGATGTTGCTCCCAGCAGGGGCGTAACTACCGGGGGCGCAGGGGGTGCAACTGGGCCAGGGCCCGCACCCCGCAGGGCCCCCCCGGCAGATTGTGTGCGCCCGCACCAGGGCCCGCCCCCACCTACTTCCGTTACTGGCTCCCAGTAACCTCAAAGTAGGTGCTTATTACTGAATTCCATACTTGGAGGCAAGTTTTGGTTGTATAAAAACCAGATGTACTGCCAAAAAGAGCCTCCTGTAGTCTGCCAGTCCACATAGGGGCCACCAAATAGCCAATCACAGCCTTTATTTGGCATCCCCAGGGACTATTTTCATGCTTGTGTTGCTCCCCAACTCTTTTTATATTTAAATGTAAAAAAGGTTGGGGACCGCTGCTATAGGCAGTCACTATTTATCTGGTTGGTGTGGGCTGTTTGGGCCTCTGTGTACTTGAAATGACAGGTCTTTTTATAAATCCCACTCCAGGCCCTCCACAGCTACAGGGGTCATGACTGAAGAAGAAAAAAAGTATTGGTTCCTACACATGCATAGACTGTCCTGGACATAAGGGAATTCATACAGTTTTGTTTTTAGACATATATATATATACGCATTTACTCTGTACAACCAATATGGAATGCAGGTGGTACAACTATCGGGGATCCTAAAAAATTTGATTTATAGTTTGGTTTATCAGAGGGGGGGGGGCCCAGGTTTATACTGGGCAGTAGCTGGAAATGTGTGTTCAAAATTGTGATCCCACATGCATTATCCTGAACCAGGCAGGCCTGGACACTTTCTGGTCTAGTTAGGTGTATTGTAATTAACTATATCCTGCAGGGCTCTGTTTTCTTAATTCTTACTTTTTTGGTTATGTTGTCTGCTTCTCAGTCTTAAAGGTTTCTTCAGGTAAAGAACCCCTGGAGCCATTTACAATGGAAAGGAAGATTCTGTGTGAAAGATGAAAGAAGCTGGACTCCAGAAATCCTAAACGTTGATACCAGGACAGCACAGAAAATTGACAATGGTAATATAGGCAGGGCCGAGCCAAGCCAGCCAGCCCCCTCGCACCCCCTGCACACATGTACAACCACAGGCACGCGCACGCACAAGAGCACATTGCCGGCAAGAGAGGACAAGGGTCATGACTAGGGGTAAGTGATTGTAGAGGTAAGTGCCTAGTGTCCCCCACCACTGTGCCCTAGGCAAATGCCTCCTCTGCCTACCCCTACTTCCGGCCCTAAATATGGGCAACGTGTAGTTTATGTAATGCAGTTTTTGTACTTTATTACACTTTAGTCACCCACGTCCCATTCTAATACCCACACTGTGCATTAAAATTATACGGGGACATATGCACAGCAATGCTATACCCAGACCAAATCTCTGATACTATAGTATAGAACATCATTTTACAATTTGTGCTATCGGAAAGTAATATTCCATAAGCAAACCACAAATTGACTGCTTTTTGCAATTGCAGGTATTTTCTGGATAACATGGGAAGATCTACGAGTGAGATCTACTTGAGTGGAAACCAAAGTCTTTTGAAGAATCCACCTGCATACACAGGTATGTAACAGATATAGTAATATTCATTATACAGAAATTAAAATTGAGAGAATTCAAGCTAGACAAAATAAATATACTCTGGGCCTGTGGAACACTGGGAAAAACCCAGTAGGCCCCACATGCCCAGTACCTGCTCTTGGACCCGAATCTCACTCCCCAGACTTTCAAGTGGAAAGTTAAGGAGTAGGTAGAAAATGGTGAAGGGGACAGGGGGATGGGGAAGGTGGACTAGGGCCCTTGAAAGCACAACCCTGGTGAGCCCCTGGACATCCCAGAATATCCTATATACAAAGTACTTTGTGTGTATCCAGAGATACAGTATTCTCATAACAGTAAAATAAACACATAAAGCAGGAATGTACTAAATGCAATCTAAAATGTAGTCATTTTTTTGTGTGAGGGAATAGCGTGGTTGTTAACATGTTATTTTAATACTGTAAGTGTAATCAGGCTGGAACTGTCAATGCACTGGAAGGTTTGATCTGCCTGGTTAGTGCATTTATACTACTAGTTAATATTTTCATTTGGTGTCGGCACATGCCACCTGCTGTGGTATATCCAGGCCCGGACTGGTAATCTGTCCTATCAGTGGGCCGATGCCTTATTAGATGCGGGCATCATGCGGCGCTGCACTTGTAAGCCGGGCCCCAAACGGAGAGGTGTCCTCCCCAGCTCTTTTCTGGATAAAAAGACAGTGCCTTATTCCCCTCCCCTTTATGACATGTGCAATGGGAGTGTTTGGATCGGGCTTTCCCTATCATATCGGAGTCTCTACCTGCAGCGCTACATCATAGTCTTAAGAAGCAGGGTACGCGCCTCCTTTCTATTCGGGTGCGAGCAGTTGCTGTATTGTGGCAGTACACTGTGCACGCTGCTCTGATATCATGTGCCCCTCTTCCTCCTGCACAGACTGAAGCAAGCCGGTTGCTAGGCTTGATTCTCCCTCTCCTGTCATAACTCATCTCTGCCTCCAGTAACTTGTATGTTGCTTTAAAGCTGCTAACAAAATCCACAAGAGTTCTGCAGTAGTTAGGAATGTGCCTGGTTATGTACTGTAAGGTCAATAGGAAGCCCAGCTGCTTTCACGTGCAGGGGAACTTTCTACTCGCGATCTCTGGGCTCTGAACTGCAGCAGTAGGAATTGTACTCCTAACAGTTCAAATCCAAGCACATTCTACAATAGTGGGAGCTGCCTGAAGATCCAAGTAAGTGGGGGCGAAATTAAGTACAACAGCAACTCTTTTTGCAAGTTGCAATATGATCAGAACAGTGGACAAAACACATAATGAACAGGGTGAAACAAGCTTAATTCAGTCAATCAAAATATCCTAAGACGTTTGTAAGGGGCTTGTAGTACATTTCAGTGTAGTAGCTTGAGGACTTCTTGACCATCCTAGTTCTGACCATCAGAACTAGAATGAACCGGAACAACCAAAGAGTCATGGCAGGAATAGCTAAAAAAAAAAATCTGCATGTGCACACTGGATACTGCTTCTCTGTTGGCCTCACGTGAACCTGCTCTTCATAATCGAAGAGATAAGGACAGCTCCGAGAGAAAAGGAGGAGAGTTCCTCTTATTATTCAGAAACCACATTAAACTGAATGCAGGGACTAATGTATATTGTTCTGGGCCAGTGTATAGGGTATTTTTTGAGTTAGAAAAAAAAGGTTTACTTATTCTTGAAGCATGCTAAGAGTTTGACAGCTCCAGGGTTACCTGTCCCTGAGGAAGCCGTGCATTATGAAAGGGAAGGGGCGCTGCAGAAGGGAGGTAGTTAGGGCTGCTGTAATAACAGGGCAAAAGGGGCATTTGCTTAGGGCCCACTAAATCAAGCGACCGCTGTGTTTCCAGGCATAAACTGTAAACTTTCCATGAAATACAGTGGTGTGAAAAACTATTTGCCCCCTTCCTGATTTCTTATTCTTTTGCATGTTTGTCACACAAAATGTTTCTGATCATCAAACACATTTAACTATTAGTCAAAGATAACACAAGTAAACACAAAATGCAGTTTTTAAATGAGGGTTTTTATTATTTAGGGAGAAAAGAAATCCAAACCTGTGTGAAAAAGTAATTGCCCCCTGAACCTAATAACTGGTTGGGCCACCCTTAGCAGCAATAACTGCAATCAAGCGTTTGCGATAACTTGCAACGAGTCTTTTACAGCACTCTGGAGGAATTTTGGCCCACTCATCTTTGCAGAATTGTTGTAATTCAGCTTTATTTGAGGGTTTTCTAGCATGAACCGCCTTTTTAAGGTCATGCCACAACATCTCAATAGGATTCAGGTCAGGACTTTGACTAGCCCACTCCAAAGTCTTCATTTTGTTTTTCTTCAGCCATTCAGAGGTGGATTTGCTGGTGTGTTTTGGGTCATTGTCCTGCTGCAGCACCCAAGATCGCTTCAGCTTGAGTTGACGAACAGATGGCCGGACATTCTCCTGCAGGATTTTTTGGTAGACAGTAGAATTCATGGTTCCATCTATCACAGCAAGTCTTCCAGGTCCTGAAGCAGCAAAACAACCCCAGACCATCACACTACCACCACCATATTTTACTGTTGGTATGATGTTCTTTTTCTGAAATGCTGTGTTACTTTTACGCCAGATGTAACAGGACGCGCACCTTCCAAAAAGTTAAACTTTTGTCTCGTCGGTCCACAAGGTATTTTCCCAAAAGTCTTGGCAATCATTGAGATGTTTTTTAGCAAAATTGAGACGAGCCTTAATGTTCTTTTTGCTTAAAAGTGGTTTGCGCCTTGGAAATCTGCCATGCAGGCCGTTTTTGCCCAGTCTCTTTCTTATGGTGGAGTCGTGAACACTGACCTTAATTGAGGCAAGTGAGGCCTGCAGTTCTTTAGATGTTGTCCTGGGGTCTTTTGTGGCCTCTCGGATGACTTGTCTCTGCGCTCTTGGGGTAATTTTGGTCGGCCGGCCACTCCTGGGAAGGTTCACCACTGTTCCATGTTTTTGCCATTTGTGGATAATGGCTCTCACTGTGGTTCGCTGGAGTCCCAAAGCTTTAGAAATGGCTTTATAACCTTTGAAATTGAACTCAGGTGTGATAAACCACAGTTAAGTTATTTTTTAACAAGGGGGGCAATCACTTTTTAACACAGGCCCATGTAGATTTGGAGTTTTTTTTCTCCCTTAATAACGTAAACCTTCATTTAAAAACTGCATTTTGTGTTCAATTATGTTATCTTTGACTAATAGTTAACAGTTTTTGATGAGCAGAAACATTTAAGTGTGACAAACATGCAAAAGAATAAGAAATCAGGAAGCGGGCAAATAATGTGAAATGTGAAAATGTGATGTGTGTTTAGTTTTATACATGTGCTGAGGCTGTTGCACATAAAAATAAATGTTCCGTGGGTATCATTTGTGAATATGCCACTATGTCATTCTAATATGAATTCTGGGGGTATTTTACATGGAATTGCTTCCATATTTTATGCTTATTTATGTTTTTCTTTTGTATTCTCATAACTTTTCTTTGTTTTAGCCATTCTGTTTTTTTCCTTTCCCTTCTGCCCCCTCCCTTTTCCCTCCGGCAGGGATCCCCTTTAATTATGTCAACTGCACATGGGTAGAATACGTTGGGTCCTAGCTATCTACATAGCAGGCCTACTATTAGTATGGAGTCCCAACAGGCAATAGGCTAATTCCATAATGATCATGTATATTGTCATGTTTCTTCAGAACTCGATTAATATGAATGATCAAATTCTTCAGCCCTTGTTTAATTTGGTTTTTCTTTATCTAATTTACTTTTCCATATACTCCACATATGTTATTCTAACTTCAAAAATAAAAAATGTATATTTAATATTGGCATTGCCATTGACTAATATAAATGGAGGGAGGCACCAAAGTGGTTCACAGGGGGGGGGCTGAAAATTCCTTTGCAGGGGGGGGTGCAAACTCTAGATACACCACTGAAGTGTCATTTAGTAGTGTATAAGCGAAGCCATTCCTTCCATTGTAAGACACATAAAAACTAGATTATCCTATATAATAAAATCCAAGTGTCTCTGCGTCCAGTCCGTCCCTGTGTCCGTGGAAATGCGCTACTGCGCATGTGCACCACGTGGGGGGAGGGGCGGACCCTGACACGTCACCAACGCAGAGTAACCCGCGGACTGCCAGCGTTTTACAAGCAAACCCCCCTCCCAGATTGATAGAGCCCGTAGCGAGTCCGCCGCTAATAGACACACGGCTCTCTCAGGCAGACATGGGCGCTGCTACAGACCTAACAAGGCACGGAGTGTGCTCCCCAGCAACATGTGGCCGCAGACACCCGCCAATACCTGCAATTAAAGGCATCTGGGCCGTTTGCTTTTTCGTGCAGGCTGATGTGTGGGGTGGGCGCTCCGTTTCAGCCACAATAGAAGAGATGCAGTCTCTATCATTTGTAAGTTTATAAAGAAGATGCTACAAATCTGTTCTGGCTTTGTTGCTGTTTGTGGACACTTTCAATGCAATGTATGGGTGCTGGTGAGGGTCTTCAGACACCATTGTGTAAATCTAGGCATAGAGCAGCCCCCTCCTTTCTTTTCTAATATATTGTATGAGAGGGACAGCGCAGGCTTTGTCTCCTGTTCGCCTCTCTATTCTGCCTAGAAAGAAGGAGTGATGTGGAACTGCACTTGCAGTCTGAGCGAACTCCTCTGGGCTTTGCTTGCTGGGTGGAAGCTCAGCGCTCTCTGCTGGCGTGTATCTGATCTGCACTTTAATGAGTTGAACTCTGGTAGCTTGGACAGCGGAGGCGAGGGATGATTCTGGAGGGAAATGCTTCCCCAGCTCTCTAGCGCTACCAAACGGCTAGCAGGGGATGTTGGCTGTAATAATGCATTATCCTTATCCTATCCTATATAATAAAATCCCAGTGTCTCTGCGTCCAGTCCGTCCCTGTGTCCGTGGAAATGCGCTACTGCGCATGTGCACCACGTGGGGGGAGGGGCGGACCCTGACATGTCACCAACGCAGAGTAACCCGCAGACTGCCAGCGTTTTACAAGCAAACCCCTCTCCCAGATTGATAGAGCCCGTAGAGGTATCGGCAGTCCCTATTGGCGCCAATCACACCAACGTAAAAAAAGGGAAAATGTCATTAGGAAACCTTAGGCTGTGTGAAAAGCTCCAGCAGTTGCGCTAAAGTGGTTAAGGGGCGGTGCTACTGTTGGAAGTCATATGACGGGCCATGTCAGGGTATTAGCAAAGGCTGTAGGATTGCCACCGCCCTGATACTGGACAGCTCAAGGCTCAGACCCAAAGAGGAAAATCTATCCTCGACCCGGCAGCGATTTTAGCGAGATTACTGACATATATACCTCAGTCACCTTACAGTTACTCACAATGAACAACCGACTCAGGCAGCGCCAATAGATGCTCAGAATGCAGAGGGAATGTACTAAACACCTCAGTTAAAGCCAAACGAGAGTCTGAATGATCCTGTAGCAGTAGGAGGCTATTGGAGGATAACAGGAGGTGTAGTTTATCCGCAGCAGCACATGTGTGATGAAAATAACATAAACAGGCAACACGTCCCCCCTGTCACCAATGGATCGCCCCTGCTAAGCCCCATCATCCCCAAAAAGCTTTATTACCACGTGTTCTCTGCTGTTGTTGCTGGGCTTGCCATTCCTGGCCACCAATGTTAACCCCCCTGGCCACCAATGTTAAACCCCCCTGGCCACCAATGTTAACACCCCTTGGCCACCAATGTTAACACCCCTTGGCCACCAATGTTAACCCCCCTGGCCACCAATGTTAACCCCCCCTGGCCACCAATGTTAACCCCCCCTGGCCACCAATGTTAACACCCCCTGGCCACCAATGTTAACCCCCCCTGGCCACCAATGGTCACACCCCCCTGGCCACCAATGTTAACCCCCCCCTGGCCACCAATGTTAACCCCCCTAGCCACCAATGGTCACACCCCCCTGGCCACCAATGTTAACACCCCCTGGGCACCAGCATTAACCCCCTGGCCACCAGTGCTACAAAGGGGGCCCTGCCTACTAATGTTACCCATTCTGAAATGTTGGGAGGTATGTGACGACATATGTTCTAGCGCCCGTTAATTTAACGGGCTTAATGTCTAGTATTTCATAATGTACCCCCTACTTAAATTTATAAAGATATTAGTGGTCACCTCGGAGTTATCCGGCCTCATTCTTTTATATGGTCACATAACTCCTCGGTGACATATCTTTATAACTTACAGTAGGGGATACATTATCCACTATATAATATATATATGTATATATACATTTGAAATATGCGTGTGTGTAAGTAAAAGACCAGCACGCATTTATGTGTGGGCTGCTTTTTACTCCCAGTCCGGCCCTGGGTATATCTATGCATATTGGGCATCAAACTATTCAGTAGATCCTTGGCGTAAATATTTAGTGTTTTCCAATTGTATGTAAGAAATTATGTGGGATAAATGTGGCAAATTGCAATATTTTTAGGTGATCTTCAGAAATGTCATAAAAAACACTGCCTTTAGTGTAGCTTTTTGGATTCTTCAGAATGTGTAATTTACAAAAAATATATGGTTTTGCGGGGGTCTTTGCACTGTAGTTTGGAGCTTTCTGGATAACGGATCCCATACTTGTACTTTCATATGGATTTGTCTAATGGAAATGTGAAGAGCTACATGTATATTTATTTTCCTTTTGATTTCTTTCCCCCAAGTTGTTCAGAAGCACGTTATAACCTCCAGAAAATCGAAATCCTTCCCAGCCTGTCGCCATTTCCCATTATAAAGAGGCTATTACCCAGCATTCTATGAGGTGTGTTATGGTGTCACTTGGGACTGGCTAACTGCATGGCCAGTTAATGTTATTCTGTGTAGTGAAGACCCATTACAGCATATGCAGACAGATGCAATAAATTCATGATTGCATAGATATTTCCTTTGAGCACAATTCCTTGGGAAAATATGAAGGGACAGCAGCAGAATGTCAGGAGCGCCCGTCTCCAGGGGCATCGCATCCAAGATGGTGGTGCCCATGACCCACGTGGGACAACCATGGGGCTCGTATAGGTAATGGGGAATGGGCTGGGTTTGTGTTAATCAGGTGCTTGTTTCAGTGTAACAAGCTTGTTTGTCGATCAGTGGCAAGTTTTATTTACCATTTGTTAGAAATTTGCACCCCCGAGCAGCCAACTAAGTAGTATGGGCCTCTTTTTGGCAGTACCCTTTACTTGAAAAATTCTTTGGCCTCAATTACAAAAAGGGGGTCAACTTGTGTAATTACTCACAGTCAGCTGCAGTTTGAGGCAAATGTTGTCAGTGTAGTGGTTCCCCGGATACTCTGTCCTAGGCATCCAAGTATTGTATCGATAAGTCAAAGCGGTTAGGAATCATACACTGGGGCAGAAATTGTCTGCTATTGTGCTTTTATTTTTGTCCACACAACATGTTTCAGGCTGCAAAGGCCCTTTCTCAAGTGTGTTCTTATTATTGCACTAATCAAGATCAAAAGAAAAGCACTAACTTTACCAGTCTTAAATCCCACCTAAAAAGCCTACCTCGATCCCCATTTCTGGAATATAACCGTGTACATGCATTAACTCACTTTATTTGAATGGCACGGTGCATTTGTAAAACAGAGTGAGAAAGTGGGAAAACTAGCAGCCAAAGGAATATGCGCAGACTATATCAAGCTAAGTTTCTGTGGAGCGTCGTCATCTGATTGTGGTGCCATCTCATTTGTGCTAAATCAGTACAGGTATGGGACCCGTTATCCAGAATGCTCGGGACCTGGGGTTTTCCGGATAACTGATCTTTCCCTAATTTGGATCTTCACGCCTTAACCTTTTCCTTGCAGGGGAAAGCCTTAACTACCAAGCACGTAGTACTTACGTTCTTGGCTGTAAAGGGCCTCTCTCTGCATCTGCGGCGATTGCCGATTCAGCAGAGGCTTCCGGTGGCTCCCAACCCCCTAGGCAACGAGCAGGGACACCGGAGGGGGAGGTCACGTGGGTCCTGCGACGCCATTATGCAGACACGTGTCTGCTCTGTGCTGCGTCTTTTGCTTGCCTGCTCCAGCGCGATCAGGACTTCCTGCTGCGTGGACTCTGCTGTAGGACCCCCCTTGGCTGCCCAGGACCCTCCTGGACTTCAGAACGGTAGGTGGCCTTTATGTAACACTTATACACTCATTTACATACACATCCATGTACACAATACACATTTTACAAAGTTAGCTTTATTCTTTTTATTTTCAGGCTTTTTTTTTTTTTTTTGTCAGAATGTGTACTTTACAAAAATATATAATTTTGGGGGTCTATGTGCTGTTAGGGGGTCTTGTGGCACAATACACAGTCACTGGTCTATGTTCACAGAAGGCGAAAAGACAGCGGAGAAAATTCAAATACACTCATTTTTTGGGGGTCCGCACATGCCAGCTGCTTTGGTATATCTATGCATATTGGGCATCAAACTGTTCATTAGACCCTTGGCGTCAATATTTAGGGTGTTTTACAATTGTATGTATGAAATTGGGTAAAATAAATGCGACCAATTGCAATATTTTTACCGCTGCCTATAGCGAAGCTTTGCAGTAAGGTAGTTTGGAGTAGAAAGACATAATTACCCATTTTAGATTTGTCTGAATGTGTACTTTCCAAACATATATGGTTTTGGGGGTCTATGTGCTGTTAGGAGGGTCTTTTGGCAAATAATACGCAGTCAGGGGTCACTCTTCACAGAAGGCGAAAAGACAGCGAACGAAATTCAAATACACAAATTTTTTGGGGGTCCGCACTTGCCAGCTGCTTTGGAATATCTATGCACATTGGGCATCAAACTGTTCAGTAGACCCTTGGCGTCAATATTTAGGGTATTTTTAGACAATTTTCAAATGTCATAAAAACCACTGCCTTTAGCGTAGCTTTGCAGTAAGGTAGTTTGGAGTAGAAAGACATAATTACCCATTTTAGATTCATTGGAATGTGTACATTCCAAAAATATATGGCTTTTAGGGGTTACCATAACTTTTTGTAGCTTTTATCCCATATAAAACTGGTAATGTTTGGAAATTAGTGTAAATGTAATAAGTATGCGCATGGTAGATTCTGGGGTCTTTACATGTCATGTACTTCGATACTCCTATGTACATTGGGTATCAAACTGTGATTTATCTTGATACCTTATAGTATGTATGAAATAAGGTGCTACAGGTGGAAGTTTTGAGGTGATTTTTGGAAATGTCCCCAAAATTGGCAAATTTAGGAAAGATTTGCGGCTTGGTGCTTTGGGGTACAAAGACATGCGTACCCAATTCGGATTCGGGGGAATGTGTACTTTCCGAAAATATATGGCTTTCTGGGGTGAACGTTTTTTTTTTCTACCTTTGTCCAGCCTAAAATGATGTAAATCTGTTGATTTTGCAGCACCTGAAATGATAGACCAAATGGGGGGTCTTCTTTTTGAGGCTCCTATATGCCACGTGCTTACGTACACCTATACATATTTGGCATGAAACTGTTCAGCAGACCCCAGGCTTTCATATTTGGGGTCATTTGTCTTGATAACCAATAGTATGTTCGATATAAGATGCTGCACGTTGGAAGTTTTGAGGTGATTTTTGGAAATGTCCCAAAAATTGCCAAATTTAGGAAAGATTTGCGGCTTGGTACTTTGGGGTAGAAAGACATGCATACCCAATTTAGATTCGGGAGAATGTGTACTTTCTGAAAATATATAGTTTTCTGGGGTGAACCTACTGTTAGTGGAATGTTTGGCCTTGAAATCAGAATTATGCCGTTTTGTGGAGCGGTGCTTTGGAAATTTGCTAGTGTACTGCTTGTAGATTTTGATCTATATAAGTGAGAAATCTCAATAAAACTATATTTGGTATTGTTGCGTTCAGGAGACATAGACCTTTCCAAATCTGCTGTGTTCTCGTACATAAAATAAATGATGTTTCTGATATATGTAATTGTACTATGTGAAACCTGATTTTTTTTTTTTTCATTTTACAAGGCACTTTGAAGCCTATATTTTTTTACAAAAGTTGAATTACACAAAAATTCTAGCATATTTTGAAAGCTCAGGTTGTCCTGAAAAAAAACATGTATTGTTTCCCTGGTTAAACTAAAAGACCCCCCAGGAAAGGCTCTTAAAGTGAAAGAGTACAAAATATTCAAAAATGGTCTGGCAATAGAAGTACCAAATCAGCCAAATTGTCTGGCAGCGAAAAGGTTAAGTCTACTAGAAAATCATGTACACATTAAATAAACCAAATATTCTGGTTTTGCTTCCAATAAGGATTAATTATATCTCAAGTACAAGTTACTGTTTTTTATTACAGAGAAAAAGGAAATCATTTTTAAAAATTTGGATTAATTTATTATAATAGAGCCTATGGGAGACGGCCTTTCCGTAATTCTGAACTTTCTGGATAATGGGTTTCCGGATAACGGATCCCATACCTGTACCACAAAAAGATTGCTTTGGAACTAGACAATAACAACATAAATGATTATGGGGTGAAAGAACGTATTCCATGTTACAACAAGCTCACTGTGATCAGGTGAGGTATTTTACTAGTAAATCACCATTTAGAAAGGTATCGGTTGGCAACTTTTACAAAATGAAAGCATTAATATAAGGGAAGCACCGAATCCAGGATTCAGTTCGGGATTCGGCCTTTTTCAGCAGGATTCAGATTCGGCCGAATCCTTCTGCCTGGCTGAACCGACTCCGAATTTACATATGTAAATTAGGGGTGGGTAGGGAAATTAAGTGACTTTTCATCACAAAAGATTTTTTTTCCCACTTTTTCCTTTCATGACCGTAATTTGCATAAGCAAATTAGGATTGGTTCGGTATTCGGCCGAATCTTTCACCAAGGATTCAGGAATTCAGCCGAATCTCAAATAGTGGATTCGGTGCATCCCTAATTAATAGTTCTCAAGAGACTAGGGATGCACCAAATCCACTATTTGGGATTCGGCCAAATCCCTGAATCCTCGGAGAAAGATTCGGCCGAATACCGAACCGACCCGAATCCTAATTTGCTTATGCAAATTACGGTCATGAAAGGAAAAAGTGGGAAAAAAATCTTTTGTGATGAAAAGTCACTTAATTTCCCTACCCGCCCCTAATTTACATATGTAAATTCGGAGTCGGTTCAGCCAGGCAGAAGGATTCGGCTGAATCCTGCTGAAAAAGGCTGAATCCCGAACCGAATCCTGGATTCGGTGCATCCCTACAAGAGACTTTAGTTTACATGAGATGCTGTGTAAAAACATAATGGATAAAATGTCTTTTTAGAGCTTTTCTTCCACCTGGTTGTTTCTTCAAATCTATGCTCTTCGTTTTCCGAAGTTGCCTCATGAGTAAACTTCGGGCCACTTCGGAAAAAGAAGCGCTCCTAGTGCCATCCCACCGGTGATTTACATTCTAGCCGGCGGGAGGCAGTTCAGGGAGATTAGTCGCCCGAAGAATAGGAGATTAGTTGCTGGGTGACTAATCTCCCCGAATCTGAGCACGTGCCCTTACCCTAAGAGTGAGAGTTATAAAACAGTTACGATGTAATAACGTGATAGTAAATAGTCTTTCAAATCAAATTTACATGTAAGACTTATGGAAATGGCATACAGTGTACTGGGTAATTTCAGGCACTGTGTCCATCATTTTTAGATGATCAGAAGTCAGTAACAAATCACTTCAGATAAGAGATCATGTATTTTAGAAAATGGGTGTATGTTAGATTATTAGTGATGGGCGAATAAATTGGTCAGACGCAAATTTGTGGCGAATTTCTGCGTTTCGGGCAAAGGGAATTAATTCTTGAAGCTGTGGTGACAATTGTCAGGCGAAAAATCCAGAGCGTCAAAAAAAAAATATTCGTGCGCCCACTGACTTTAATGTATTTGGACCAAATAGTCACGCCTATAAAACTTGTCGCTCGGGGCAAAATTGACGTGCAATATAATTATTTTGACGCTCATTAATTTCAATGCGTTTCGTGAATTTTTTGCCGTTTCATGAAACGCGACAGATCTGCCCATCACTGAAGATTATCTAACAAATTATCATTTGTGATACTGTGTGCAAGGTCCTGTATATATAATAACATGTCACAGGCAGTTAATCACTTATAGTGTTTTATTAGTTTAAAAAAAATGTCAGCATATCACATGGCAGTGTCCTCTTTCTGTCGGCATACCCCTTGCTAACCACACCCTCCTGATGAGTTTTGCATCATTGGGCACTTGATCAGAGGTGGTGTGACTGGATTAGCTCATATCTTTTTTTATACCTATCTTATTATATATATTACCATTCAGGGTGCCCTGTTGTATCCCATTTTGCCCATTGTTTGGGACCAAATAATTTTAGATGTGCTCGATTAGTCATGGATTTTACTTGATAGGCAGATTGTTGTTTTATTAATGCTACCAGTACAAAATGTTAATGGGGGCCCCAAGGTAACAGTCCCAGTGGGCCCAGGACCCCCAGTCCGTTTACTGAACGCTCCCTCTTGCGCCAGACTTGCCTTCGCCACCTCAGACCAGGTGAAGTGCAATAGAGTAGATAGGGATTGCTTCTAAAAAAAAGTTGAAATTTTTTCTAAGTTCCAAAACACACTGGCGTCTTTTACTTTTTTTAGGGTGATAGGCTGAAAAAAATGGTAAATTTTTTTGGGGGTACCCTCCTTCCCCCCCCTACATTTCCTAAAATATGGCACCTAAACTATACACTGGGCACATGTATAGGGCAAAATAACAACTCTATTTTATCTTATGAAGCTTTCCCAGGCTTGTGAAGTGTAATGTATTTGCTGCTACATATACTGTACATCCATTGTACTTTAACTTGGTGCCTAATGCAAATTAGGCTTCGCTAGCGTAACTTCGCCTGGCAAAAGTGCGGCGAAGCCTGCGCTAGCGCAACTCCGCAGGTTAGTGAATTTGCCCCATAGATAGAGAAACCAAGAACCTCATGCCGTCTAGTTGACACCTTTTAGAATCCCTAGACCAGGGATCCCCAACCTTTTTACCCGTGGGGAGCAAAACCGGCATGAAAAAAATTCCACGAGGGTGCAAAATAAGGGCTGTGATTGGGTATTTCATAGCCTCTTTGTGGACTGGCAGCCTACAGGAGCCACTATGTGGCAGTACATGTGATTTTTATGCATCTAAAACTTCAAGCAAAAAATTGAAAAATAAGCACCTGCTTTGAGGCCAGTAACATCCAAGGGATCAGAGAACAACAGGTTGCCTGTGAGCCACTAGTTGGGGATCACTGCCCTAGAGCATAGAACCTTCACCATGATCCAATGTTTCCAGCACCCCAGAAGAGAAGCATTTATTCTAATGACAGTGTGCCTTTAATAGAGTGTCACACAATGTACAATAGGGGCCGCGCATTCAAGCAAATCACTCACTACACAAAGGTTTGAGGCAAATGATTTATTGCATTAAAACAAGTACCGTGTAACCAAAGTGAGAGAGGAGAAGAGAATTATTCCTGTGTTCATGTCTTGTGACTGGGTGCACCACCAATCCCAGTCCCCTCAGCTAGCTGCCACATGTAACTGCATTATTACATCACATACACAAATACCAATTGAATGTGCTTCTGCCCGGGTTACTTTGTAGACTCAATAAGGCAATAATCTGCATTAAAACTACATGTTTCATGTACAGTACAGCATGGAGAAATGACATTTCATTTCACAAAATAACAAGGACATCCATCCAGCTGTATCTGAACTACACCTCCCACCATCTCAAGAACAAGAACTCTGTCAACTTGTATTCAATTTGGAGGTGCAATGGTATAACTGTGCCAGAAAGTGAATCTGCCTTCAATACAAATAGATGCAATTTCCAACTGAATGGGCATAAAAAATACAAATGTGGATGAGGCCAAAGCGAGAGGCCTTCAGGTTGAACATCCCAGTCGTATGGCTTGCACAGCATGATGGCCAGTGTTTAATAAGTAGTCCAGCTAAATCTTGTATATAAACTGTATATAATGTATATAAAACATTGTGGATCCCCCCCACCCATGTTCCATGAGGACATGCTTCTAAAGTGAAAAAGAGAAGAATCTGAATATAATAATCCCAGTTATTTTCATTTGTACAGCATGTTAGATTACAGATTTCACATCATAGATTATCTCAGTGATTTCAAACAGACATAGGTGCCCATTTAGAAAGGGTTAGAAACAGAGCCGGACTGGGAGCAAAAAGCAGCCCGGGCAAAAAACAAACAAAGCAGCCCACATGTAAACACACACACAAAGAGACACACAAACACAGAGAGACACACATACACACAGACACAAACACACACAGAGACACACAAACACAGAGACACACACATACACACAGACACAAACACACACAGAGACACACACACACAGAGACACACAAACACACAGAGAGACACACACACACACAAAGACACACACAGATACAGACACAGAGACACACAAACACAGAGACAAACACACACACACACACAGACAAAAAAAACACAGATAGACACACACACACACACAGAGAGACACACACACACACAGACACACACACACACACAGAGAGACACACACACAAAGACACAAACACAGAGAGACACAAACACACACACACAGAAACACAGACAGACACAGAGACACACAAACACAGAGAGACACACACAGACACCCCTACCTCCCCCCTACCTCTCCTAGGAGCTTCATGAAACAGCACGGGACCTCTCTGACACCTCCCAACCCGTCATCTGGCCAATCACCTTTGCCTTTCCCTGAGTGATCTTAGGAGGAGGAACACGCAGCGTGTGTGTGAAGGAAGCACAGCGTGCATGTAAGTCAGTCTCTACCCCTGCCCAGACGCCGCAAATCAGAAGCGGCCCATTTCAAAGGTAAATGGAGCGGCCATTCGGGAAATTGCCCGAACTGACAGATTGTCAGTCCGGGCCTGGTTAGAAATAGGGTACAGTTTCCCTTTATTTAAAGCCATAGCACAAATCCTTTGTACTTTTTTACCTTGGTTGGTTGCTGCAATTCTCAGTGTGGCCGTCAGTCCTTCCACACAAGCCACAAACACTGTGAGCAAGCCCTGAAGTTCTGCAGTCCCATTGCTCTGATGTAGTTGCACTGCAAATGCAGCTCTGTGTTTTTAAGCAGCTGCAGCCTTTCAATGCAACTTTGAGGAGCTTTTCTTTAATAAAGGAGCCTTATATATTGTTTTCAAAGGTGTCTATTAAATGGTTAATGCAGTGTCCGCTCATATCTACAAAATTGGTGCAGGTGCAAAGCTGAAAGCAATCTCTCCTCTCCTAGAATGAAGTGCAAGAGTTGCTGCTCTCTCTCTGTATAGCTCTGCATTCACTAGCACTAAATATAAGAGGGATGGAGATTTGTGTCACATTCAGAAGTAGCAAGCTGGGGGTGCCAGGGAGCTATGGCAGGTGGCAAATACAAGGTCCCCCATGTGTCTGACAGCTGACTGGCAGCAACTCTTCATTGCCTGTGGCTCTAAGCTCCATAGCCTCCTGCAGTTGCCCCTAACCAAGGTATGTCCAAAGACGGGCCCGGGGCCAATTGCAGCCCACTTTCAAATTTACACTGGCCCTCAGCTTCCATCATGAAATTAATAATAATGTGGCCCCCCCAACACTGTGCAATCAGGAATCGCATAGCCTTAGCAGCAGGTCAGGACTGAGAATTAAAATAGGCCCTGGCATTTATGTTAGAAAATAGCTTCTTTGCAGTGAATATTGTGTGCTTCTCTCATACAGGCAGTACAGTGTTGGCTTTGAAGTCATTACAGTGTCGACTACAGGAGACCCTGGGCCCTCTGGTTTCCAGAAAAAGAGCAGCGGTGACTACAGGTAACACCAATCCTTCCCCCCTTTATATATGCAAATAATTCCAATCAGTTGGATACTTGATACCTATAGGGCACCCCACTTTGGATCTAACATTGAGTCAAGTTCCCTTCAGCTCATAAGAACGTACCAGATATAAGAAAACACTGCTGTATCAGTCCCTGTCATGATTTCAAGCAGAACCTTACAATACCTAATGTACAGATTAGGGATTCACCGAATCCAGGATTCGGTTCGGGATTCGGCCAGGATTCTGCCTTTTTCAGCAGGATTCGGATTCGGCTGAATCCTTCTGCCTGGCTGAACCGAATCAGAATCCTAATTTGCATATGCAAATTAGGGATGGGGAGGGAAATTGCGTGACTCTTTGTCACAAAACAAGGGAGTAAAAAAATATCCCCTTCCCACCCCTAATTTGCATATGCAAATTCGGGGTCGGTATTCGGCCGAATCTTTCACAAAGGATTCGGGGGTTTGGCCGAATCCAAAATAGTGGATTTGGTGCATCCCTAGTACAGATGTTACCCAATATATACTTCAGCACCCTTCACATGCGTCAGCTTTATCTTTTATACTAAATAATGTGCACCTGCTTCTGAAACCATTTAAATGATGCAGCCCTCTAAATTGGTATGATAAGTCAGGATATGAGCGCTCAGCTAGAATGCTTATTGGCTGTCCTTTATACTCCTCTAAGACCAGAATGGCAGAACAAGCGATATTTGTGGGATAAGTTCTTATTTACTGTCATTGATTGGTTTTGCTTTTGTCACTTACATTTTCCATTTATGTAATTAATTAAATAAAATCAACACACCAGGGGACATTGCTACCATGTTGCCTAAAAACATGGCCTGAGGGATATGAGAGACGCAACACCCACAATAAATCAGCTGATGAGTTGTTTTAGCTTTGTATGGGCAGAGCCTTACAATCCCACACATATAGTGAGATGGTTGCACCACAATGGTCATTAATATCTGAAATTAAATGCAGGTGCCTGGCCAGTGCTGGGCCAATCCAACTGGGCGCCACCACGCTCCCCTCCATGCTCGTGTGAGCGACGGAGGGGAGATTGCCAGAGGGGAGGGGAAAAGCCGAAGGGGAGAGGGATGGAAGGGAATGGAGAGGTTGCATGAACATGGACTAGAGGTCGGCTGAAACAGACACCTGCCCAGTGCCCGTCTGTAATGGGAACTCGTGTGTTTGTGAGGACCTGCCCAATTGGTACGATTGATCCAACCGGACCTCGAGTTCTTTCTCTGGAATCCCATGGAAGTGGATGTACATTTTATTTCCATTATTTGCTTCATGAAATGATTCCTGAGACTTAAGTGACGGCTTCATACCATTTGGGCATCTGCTCAGTATATCTACCCGAGGGTAATCCCTAACTCTCAGCAAGTGCATCAAAGAAAGTGTGGCTTGAAAACAGTCTGTGATTAAGCCATACAGGCCAAAAGCATTTGAGTCTGAGCAGTAAAGTGTTGGGCCGTATTTAGTGATTCCCTGCTACTTTATCACTGATATCATGTGCTGAGTCATGTCTCCCCAAGATACAGCTTCTGGGCCAAGGCACCCCATCCTCTGTGTGGATCTGGTGAAAGTCACCCTTTTTATCATTTAGAGAACTGTAAATGTATTATCTGCTGCTTATAAAATACCTTCAATATGGAATTATTAAAAGTTTCATTGTCAAGTGCAAAATTAATTTATATGCACAGCATGTGGAACGTTAATATAACACCAGGGCCAGTATTGTACTTTTTACTGCCAAGGAGGCAGCACCCATGTTCCCCCTCCAATTCTCTTCCCAGGTATCTGTCCTCTTGCAGACATGTACAGAAAGGTGGGGGTTACAGGTATGGGACCCGTTATGCAAAAAGCTCCAAATTATAGAGACTGTCTCCCATAGGGGACATATTTATCAAAAAATTAAGTTAGAGATCGCCACAGTCCTCTAGAGTGAAATTCCGCCACATTAATTTGTATGGGAAAGATCATCCTTTGATAAATACGCCTTTCAAAATCCCATAGAAATTAATGGAAAGTGGCAGAATTTCACTCTAGAGGACTGTGGCGACCTCTAACTTTACTCTTTGATAAATATACCCCATAGACTCCATTTTATCCAAAAAATTTAATTTTTTATAAATGACTTCCTTTTTCTCTGTAATAATAAAACTGTACCATGTACTTGCTCCTAACTAATATACAAGTAATCCTTAATGGGGGCAAAACAATCCTACTGTGTTTAATTAATGTTAAATGATTTTCTAGTACGGGGCACGGAGATCCAAATTATGGCAAGATGTGTTATCCAGAAAACTCCAGGTCCCGAGCATTCTGGATAACAGGTCCCATACCTGTACTAGTGTACAGTGTGCTCCTGCCAAGCTAATGATCCTGTGTAAGACTGAGCCACTAGTACACTATAAATCACTATAAATCAAACACTGATGTAGGAAATCATGTTTGTTAGCAACTATTAAAGTTAAATAGGTTATCCTTTAAATGCTTTTTTAGGGTTAAAAACCCACCATATAATACAGTCATTATTTTTGAGGTTATTTATTGTTATTTTCATGTCTCTCTTCCAGGTGTGGTTTCTGCTACATGGAACTGGAGAATATCCCGGCTGGTGTCTATAACATTATAACTACTACATTTCTGCCTGCCCAGGAGGGACCCTTCTTTTTAGACTTCAACACCGCATTAGCCATTAAGGTGACCCAACTCCAGTGACCCGGGAATTAAAATCCGTTCTTCCAAGTGACAAAGATTTGCAAGCAGATTCCCAGTTCAAAGAGGCATGAAAGATCCTGCATTTCCCTGATGTGACATTGTGCATCTCCAGTACGGCTCACAGTCTTGTACAATCAGAATCTTCAAGGGAGTTGGGTACCACAGACAGCCCAAATGTAACTTGTACTTGAATCTTGTTTCAAAGGATAGTGCTATAAAACATATTTTTTCAACACCGTGCAGTGTTTTTTTTTTAACGTACTGTATATATGTGTATATCTATATATCACCTTGTAGCAATAGGAACCGCCTGACAAACTGACACAAGAACCTGCTTTAATAAATGTGTCAGTTCATTAAAATCATCCTGATGTTTGGAATATCCGGGGAGAGCAATTGTAGTAGCTTAAAACAGAAAAAACTCTCAATGTCTTTATTATATAGACTATGGGGGCGAGTGCAGAGGATTTCTTCTATTTGCCAAGATAAGGAATTAGTTGGGCTTGAGATGTTGGCAGTTTTGAAGAAGAGGAATGGCAGCCTAACGTAGCAGATAAGCAAATAGAATTCCTGGGGGATGCCCCCCATTGGTTTTTACCTTTCCTTCTCCCTAAACAGTTGACAGCAATTCTGTTCACTTCAGTTTAAAACAAGGCGAGGGAGGGGTTAATTGAGTCGGCCAGCCTAAAGGGGCAGAGAAATGGTGCAAGCCGGAGGCAATGTATAATGATTTGCTCTCAGTTTGTGGATACGTTCATATCTACATAAAAAATAGGTAGTTCTATTATTCTTATTTATGCAGCTTTTCTACATAAGCCCAACTGAATGAATTCATGTTTCCCCATTTTCCCATCTGTCAGCATAAGGGCTCTTACAGACGAGCGTTTTTACCTGCGCTCCCCTGCATTCCGTTTTTCTGCGTTCAGCCGCAGGGGAGCGCAGGAATAGACGCATTACATTTTTTCCAATGGGGCTGTACTCACACAGGCGCGTGTAGGAGCCGAACGCAGGTTGAGATGCAACATGCTGCATTTTTCCTGCGTTCGGCGCCTGTGTGAGTACAGCCCCATTGGAAAAAATGTAATGCGTCTATTCCTGCGCTCCCCTGCGGCTGAACGCAGAAAAACGGAATGCAGGGGAGCGCAGGTAAAAACGCTCGTCTGTAAGAGCCCTTATGCTGACAGATGGGAAAATGGGGAAACATGAATTCATTCAATTGGGCTTATGTAGAAAAGCTGCAAAAACAACATTATAGATTTTTTTTAAGGAAAGGTATTTAAGAATTCCAAATAATACAAAACAGACATCTTGTCACTTGCATGAAAAACTTTATTTGGCTGCAGAAAAACACAAATGAAGACAAAGACAGCAGCAGTGGAAGTCATCATATTCCAATTATACTAAATTCCCCTGGAGTTATTAATTAGTAGTAGAAACATCATTCAGTTAATGAGTAATGAATTAATTGTGGAAAACATCATTCAGTTTACGAGTTATTAATTAGTAGTGAAAAACATAATTTACTTATCGAGTTATTAATTAGTAGTGTAAAAATTAAGGTAACAGGTTAATAATTAGTGGAAACATCATTCAGTTAACAAGTTATTAATTAGTAGTCAAATTTTTTTATTGCTTATTAGTGGTCGAAACATCATTAAGTTAACGAGTTATAAATTAGTAGTGAAAAACATCATTCAGTTATTGCGTTATTAATTAGTAGTGCAAACATCATTAAGTTAACAAGTTAATAATTAGTAGTGTTAATGAGTTATTAATTAGTTGTGGAAAACATCATTCAGTTAAGTTATTAATTAGTAGCAGAAAGCATTCAGTTAACGAGTTCATTAGTAGTGCAAACATTCAGTTAATGGATTATTAATTAGTGATAGACACTTAATTACGTTAACAAGTTATTAATAAGTTGTGGAAACAAAATTCAGTTAACGACGTATTAAATAGTAGAAAACATCATTCTATTAACGAGTTTTTAATTAGTAGTGGAAACATCATTCAGTTATTGAGTTATAAATTAGTAGTGGAAACATTCAGTTAACGAGTTATTAATTAATAGTGAAAAACATTTGCTTATCCAGTTATTAATTAGTAGTGCAAACATCTTTAAGTTAACAAGCTAATAATTAGAGGAAACATCATTCAGTTAATGAGTTGTTAATTAGTAGTGCAAACAATATTCAGTTAACAAGTTATTAATTAGTAGTGGAAACGTCATTCAGTTAAGACGTTAATTAGTAGTGCAAACATTTAGTTAATGAGTTAATTAGTAATAGACAATTAAGTTAACACGTTATTAATTAGTAGTGGAAACATAATTCAGTTATTGAATTATTAATTTGTAGCGGAAACATTCAGTTTACAAGTTATTAAATAGTAGTGGAAAAAAATCAGTTAACAAGTTATTTATTATTAGTCGAAACATTGATATGGGTTATTAGTGGTCGAAATATCCTTCAGTAAACGATTTTTTAATTAGTAGTGAAAAACATCATTCTTTTATCATGTTATTTATTAGCAGTGCAAACATTCAGTTAACGAGTTATTAATTTGTTGTGGAAAACATCAGTTAACGAGTTATTAATTAGTAGTGGAAACATTCAGTTAACGAGTTATTAATTAGTAGTAGACAATTAACTTAAGTTATTAATTAGTAGTGTAAACATCATTCAGTTAACAAGCTATTTATTGGTAGTAGACAATTACGTTAAGTTATTAATTAGTAGTGGAGAAATAATTCAGTTAATGATTTATTAATTAATAGTTAAAAACATCATTCTTTTATCAAGTTATTTATTAGCAGTGGAGAAATAATTCAGTTAATGATTTATTAATTAATAGTTAAAAACATCATTCTTTTATCAAGTTATTTATTAGCAGTGCAAACATCATTCATTTAAAGAGTTATTAATTAGTAGTAGACAATGAAGTTAACGAGTTTTTAATTAGTACTGCAAACATCATTCAGTTAATGAGTTATTAATTTGTTGTTGGAAAACATCAGTAAAGGAGTTATTAATTAGTAGTGAAAACATCGTTCTTTTATCAAGTTATTTATTAGCAATGCAAACATCATTCAGTTAACGAGTTGTTAATTAGTAGTGAAAAGCATCATTCATTTATCGAGTTATGAATTAGCAGTGCAAACATCATTCAGTTAACGAATAATTAATAGTTGGAAAAATCATTCAGTTAACGAGTTAATTAGTAGTGCAAACATCATTCAGTTAACGAGTTATTAATTAGTAGTAGACAATTAAGTTAACAAGTTATTAATTAGTAGTGCAAAAATAATTCAGTTAACGATTTATTAATTAGTAGTGAAAAACATCATTCTTTTATCAAGATATTCATTAGCAGTGCAAACATCATTCAGTTAACGAGTTATTAATTAGTAGTGGAAACATTCAGTTAACGAGTTATTAATTAGTAATAGACAATTAGGTTAACGAGTTTTTAATTAGTACTGCAAACATCATTCAGTTAACGATTTATTAATTGGTAGTGGAAACATTCAGTTAGCAATGTATTAATTAGTAGTCGAAACATTGATGAGAGTTATTAGTGGTCGAAACATCATTCAGTTAACGATTTATTAATTAGTAGTGAAAAGCATCAATCTTTATCGAGTTATTAATTAGCAGTGCAAACATCATTCAGTGAACAAGTTTTTAATTAGCAGTGGAAAACATCATTTAGTTAACGATTTATTAATTAGTAGGGAAATGCATCATTCTTTATCGAGTTATTAATAAGCAGTGCAAATATCATTCAGTTAACGAGTTATTAATTAGTTGTAGAAAACATCATTCTTTTATCAAGTTATGTATTAGCAGTGCAAACATGATTCAGTTAACGAGATATTTAGTTGTGCAAAACATTATTCAGTTAACGAGTTAATTAGTAGTGGAAAACATCATTCATTTATCAAGTTATTAATTAGCAGTGCAAACACCATTCAGTTAACGAGTTATTAATTAGTTGTAGAAAACATCATTCTTTTATCAAGTTATGTATTAGCAGTGCAAACATGATTCAGTTAACGAGATATTAATTAGCAGTGCAAACATCATTCAGTTAACAAGTTATTAATTGGTAGTGGAAAACATCATTTAGTTAACGAGTTATTAATTAGTAGTGGAAAACATCATTCATTTATCAAGTAATTAATTAGCAGTGCAAACATCACTCAGTTAACGAGTTATTAATTGGTAGTGGAAAACATCATTCAGTTAACGAGTTATTAATTAGTAGTGGAAACCATCATTCATTTATCAAGTTATTAATTAGAAGTGCAAACATCATTCAGTTAACGAGTTATTAATTAGTTGTGCGAAACATCATTTAGTTAACGAGTTATTAATTAGTGGAAAACGTCATTCATTTATCAAGTTATTAATTAGCACTGCAAACATCATTCAGTTAACGAGTTATTAATTGGTTGTGGAAAACATCATTTAGTTAACGAGTTATTAATTAGTAGTGGAAAACGTCATTCATTTATCAAGTTATTAATTAGCAGTGCAAACATCATTCAGTTAAGGAGTTATTAATTGGTAGTGAAAAACATCAGTCAGTTAACGAGTTATCAATTAGTAGTGGAAACATTCAGTTACCAATTCATTAATTAGTAGTCGAAACATTGATATGAGTTATTAGTGATCGAAAAATCATTCAGTTAACTATTTATTAATTAGTAGTGGAAAACATCATTCATTTATCAAGTTATTAATTAGCAGTGCAAACATCATTCAGTTAACGAGTTATTAATTAGTAGTGGAAAACATCATTCATTTATCAAGTTATTAATTAGCAGTGCAAACATCATTCAGTTAACGAGTTATTAATTGGTAGTGGAAAACATCATTTAGTTAACGAGTTATTAATTAGTAGTGGAAAACATCATTCATTTATCAAATTATTAATTAGCAGTGCAAAAATCATTCAGTTAACGAGTTATTAATTCGTTGTGCGAAACATCATTTAGTTAACGAGTTATTAATTAGTAGTGAAATGCATCATTCTTTATCGAGTTATTAATAAGCAGTGCAAACATCATTCAGTTAACGAGTTATTAATTAGTTGTAAAAAACATCATTCTTTTATCAAGTTATGTATTAGCAGTGCAAACATGATTCAGTTAACGAGATATTAATTAGTTGTGCAAAACATTATTCAGTTAACGAGTTATTAATTAGCAGTGGAAAACATCCTTCATTTATCAAGTTATTAATTAGCAGTGCAAACATTATTCAGTTAACGAGTTATTAATTGGTAGTGGAAAACATCATTTAGTTAACAAGTTATTAATTAGTAGTGGAAAACATCATTCATTTATCAAGTTATTAATTAGCAGTGCAAACATCATTCAGTTAACGAGTTATTAATTGGTAGTGGAAAACATCATTTAGTTAACGAGTTATTAATTAGTAGTGGAAAACATCATTCATTTATCAAGTTATTAATTAGCAGTGCAAACATCATTCAGTTAACGAGTTATTAATTGGTAGTGGAAAACATCATTTAGTTGACAAGTTATTGATTAGTAGTGGAAAACATCATTCATTTATCAAGTTAATAATTAGCAGTGCAAAAATCATTCAGTTAACGAGATATTAATTAGTTGTGCAAAACATCATTTAGTTAACGAGTTATTCATTAGTAGTGGAAAACATCATTCATTTATCAAGTTATTAATTAGCAGTGCAACCATCATTCAGTTAACGAGTTATTAATTGGTATTGGAAAACATCATTTAGTTAACGAGTTATTAATTAGTAGTGGAAAACATCATTCATTTATCAAGTTATTAATTAGCAGTGCAAAAATCATTCAGTTAACGAGTTATTAATTGGTAGTGGAAAACATCATTTAGTTAACGAGTTATTAATTAGTAGTGGAAAACATCATTCATTTATCAAATTATTAATTAGCAGTTCAAACATCATTCAGTTAACGAGATATTAATTAGTTGTGCAAAACATCATTTAGTTAACGAGTTATTAATTAGTAGTGGAAAACATCATTCATTTATCAAGTTATTAATTAGCAGTTCAAACATCATTCAGTTAACGAGATATTAATTAGTTGTGCAAAACATTATTCAGTTAAAGAGTTATTAATTAGTAGTGGAAAACATCATTCATTTATCAAGTTATTAATTAGCAGTGCAAACATGATTCAGTTAACGAGTTATTAATTGGTAGTGGAAAACATCATTTAGTTAACAAGTTATTAATTAGTAGTGGAAAACATCATTCATTTATCAAGTTATTAATTAGCAGTGCAAACATCATTCAGTTAACGAGTTATTAATTGGTAGTGGAAAACATCATTTAGTTAACGAGTTATTAATTAGTAGTGAAATGCATCATTCTTTATCGAGTTATTAATAAGCAGTGCAAACATCATTCAGTTAACGAGTTATTAATTAGTTGTAGAAAACATCATTCTTTTATCAAGTTATGTATTAGCAGTGCAAACATGATTCAGTTAACGAGATATTAATTAGTTGTGCAAAACATTATTCAGTTAACGAGTTATTAATTAGTAGTGGAAAACATCATTCATTTATCAAGTTATTAATTAGCAGTGCAAACATCATTCAGTTAACGAGATATTTATTAGTTGTGCAAAACATCATTTAGTTAACGAGTTATTAATTAGTAGTGGAAAACATCATTCATTTATCAAGTTATTAATTAGCAGTGCAAACATCATTCCGTTAACGAGTTATTAATTAGTAGTAGACAATTAAGTTAACAAGTTATTAATTAGTAGTGTAAACATCATTTATCAAGTTAATTAGCAGTGCAAAAATCATTCAGTTAACAAGTTTTTAATTAGTTGTGGAAAACATCATTCATTTATCAAGTTATTAATTAGCAGTGCAAACATCATTTAGTTAACGAGTTTTTAATTAGTAGTGGAAAACATCATTCATTTATCAAGTTATTAATTAGCAGTGCAAACATCATTCAGTTAAGGAGTTATTAATTAGTTGTAGAAAACATCATTCTTTTATCAAGTTATTAATTAGCAGTGCAAACATGATTCAGTTAACGAGATATTAATTAGTTGTGCACAACATTATTCAGTTGAGTTATTAATTAGTAGTGGAAAACATCATTCATTTATCAAGTTATTTATTAGCAGTGCAAACATGATTCAGTTAACGAGTTATTAATTGGTAGTGGAAAACATCATTCATTTATCAAGTTATTAATTAGCAGTGCAAACATCATTCAGTTAACGAGTTATTAATTAGTTGTGCGAAACATCATTTAGTTAACGAGTTATTAATTAGTAGTGAAATGCATTATTCTTTATCGAGTTATTAATAAGCAGTGTAAACATCATTCAGTTAACGAGTTATAAATTAGTTGTAGAAAACATCATTCTTTTATCAAGTTATGTATTAGCAGTGCAAACATGATTCAGTTAACGAGATATTAATTAGTTGTGCAAAACATTATTCAGTTAACGAGTTATTAATTAGTAGTGGAAAACATCATTCATTTATCAAGTTATTAATTAGCAGTGCAAACATCATTCAGTTAACGAGTTATTAATTGGTAGTGGAAAACATCATTTAGTTAACGAGTTATTAATTAGTAGAGGAAAACATTTATTTATCAAGTTATTAATTAGCAGTGTAAACATCATTCAGTTAACGAGTTATTAATTGGTAGTGGAAAACATCATTCATTTATCAAGTTATTAATTAGCAGTGCAAACATCATTCAGTTAAAGTTATTAATTAGTTGTGAGAAACATCATTTAGTTAACGAGTTATTAATTAGTGAAATGCATCATTCTTTATCGAGTTATTAATAAGCAGTGCAAACATCATTCAGTTAACGAGTTATTAATTAGTTGTAGAAAACGTCATTCTTTTATCAAGTTATGTATTAGCAGTGCAAACAAGATTCAGTTAACGAGTTATTAATTGGTAGTGGAAAACAAAAATTAGTTAACGAGTTATAAATTAGTAGTGGAAAACATCATTAATTTATCAAGTTATTAAATAGCAGTGCAAACATCATTCATTTAACGAGTTATTAATTATTAGTAGACTATTAAGTTAATAAGTTATTAATTAGTAGTGTAAACATCATTCATTTATCAAATTAATTAGCAGTGCAAAAATCATTCAGTTAACGAGTTATTAATTAGTTGTGGAAAACATCATTTAATTAATGAGTTTTTAATTAGTAGTGGAAAACATCATTCATTTATCAAGTTATTAGTTAGCAGTGCAAACATCATTCAGTTAACGAGTTATTAATTAGTATTGAAATCCATCATTCTTTATCGAGTTATTAATAAGCAGTGCAAACATCATTCAGTTAACGAGTTATTAATTAGTTTTAGAAAACATCATTCTTTTATCAAGTTATGTATTAGCAGTGCAAACATGATTCAGTTAACGAGATATTAATTAGTTGTGCAAAACATTATTCAGTTAAAGAGTTATTAATTAGTAGTGGAAAACATCATTCATTTATCAAGTTATTAATTAGCAGTGCAAACATGATTCAGTTAACGGTTATTAATTGGTAGTGGAAAACATCATTTAGTTAACAAGTTATTAATTAGTAGTGGAAAACATCATTCATTTATCAAGTTATTAATTAGCAGTGCAAACATCATTCAGTTAACAAGTTATTAATTAGTTGTGCGAAACATCATTTAGTTAACGAGTTATTAATTAGTAGTGAAATGCATCATTCTTTATCGAGTTATTAATAAGCAGTGCAAACATCATTCAGTTAACAAGTTATTAATTAGTTGTAGAAAACATCATTCTTTTATCAAGTTATGTATTAGCAGTGCAAACATGATTCAGTTACCGAGATATTAATTAGTTGTGCAAAACATTATTCAGTTAACGAGATATTAATTAGTTGTGCAAAACATTATTCAGTTAACGAGTTATTAATTAGTAGTGGAAAACATCATTCATTTATCAAGTTATTAATTAGCAGTGCAAACATCATTCAGTTAACGAGATATTTATTAGTTGTGCAAAATTGGTAGTGGAAAACATCATTCAGTTAACGAGTTAATTAGTAGTGCAACCATCATTCATTTAACGAGTTATTAATTACTAGTAGACAATTAAGTTAACAAGTTATTAATTAGTAGCGTAAACATCATTCATTTATCAAGTTAATTAGCAGTGCAAAAATCATTCAGTTAACGAGTTATTAATTAGTTGTGGAAAACATCATTTAATTAATGAGTTTTTAATTAGTAGTGGAAAACATCATTCATTTATCAAGTTATTAGTTAGCAGTGCAAACATCATTCAGTTAACGAGTTATTAATTAGTTGTGGAAAACATCATTTAGTTGACAAGTTATTGATTAGTAGTGGAAAACATCATTCATTTATCAAGTTATTAATTAGCAGTGCAAACATCATTCAGTTAACGAGTTATTAATTGGTAGTGGAAAACCATTTAGTTAACGAGTTATTAGTAGTGGAAAACATTCATTTATCAAGTTATTAATTAGCAGTGCAAACATCATTCAGTTAACGAGTTATTAATCAGTTGTGGAAAACATAATTTAGTTAACGAGTTATTAATTAGTAGTGAAAAACATCATTCATATATCAAGTTATTAATTAGCAGTGCAAACATCATTCAGTTAACGAGTTATTAATTGGTAGTGGAAAACATCAGTCCGTTAACGAGTTATCAATTAGTAGTGGAAACATTCAGTTACCAATTCATTAATTAGTAGTCGAAACATTGATATGAGTTATTAGTGATCAAACATCATTCAGTTAACGATTTATTAGTAGTGAAATGCATCATTCTTTATCGAGTTATTAATAAGCAGTGCAAACATCATTCAGTTAACGAGTTATTAATTAGTTGTAGAAAACATTATTCAGTTAACGAGTTATTAATTAGTAGTGGAAAACATCATTCATTTATCAAGTTATTAATTAGCAGTGCAAAATATTATTCAGTTAACGAGTTATTAATTGGTAGTGGAAAACATAATTTAGTTAATGAGTTATTAATTAGTAGTGGAAAACATCATTCATTTATCAAGTTATTAATTAGCAGTGCAAACATCATTCAGTTAACGAGTTATTAATTGGTAGTGGAAAACATCATTTAGTTGACAAGTTATTGATTAGTAGTGGAAAACATCATTCATTTATCAAGTTATTAATTAGCAGTGCAAACATCATTTAGTTAACAAGTTTTTAATTATTAGTGGAAAACATCATTCATTTATCAAGTTATTAGTTAGCAGTGCAAACATCATTCAGTTAAGGAGTTATTAATTAGTTGTAGAAAACATCTTTCTTTTATCAAGTTATTAATTAGCAGTGCAAACATGATTCAGTTAACGAGATATTAATTAGTTGTGCACAACATTATTCAGTTAACGAGTTTATCAAGTTATTAATTAGCATTGCAAACATGATTCAGTTAACGAGTTTTTAATTGGTAGTGGAAAACATCATTTAGTTGACAAGTTATTGATTAGTAGTGGAAAACATCATTCATTTATCAAGTTATTAATTAGCAGTGCAAACATCATTCAGTTAATGAGTTATTAATTAGTTGTGCGAAACATCATTTAGTTAACGAGTTATTAATTAGTAGTGAAATGCATCATTCTTTATCGAGTTATTAATAAGCAGTGCAAACATCATTCAGTTAACGAGTTATTAATTAGTTGTAGAAAACATCATTCTTTTATCAAGTTATGTATTAGCAGTGCAAACATGATTCAGTTAACGAGATATTAATTAGTTGTGCAAAACATTATTCAGTTAACGAGTTAATAATTAGTAGTGAAAAAAAATCATTCATTTATCAAGTTATTAATCGGCAGTGCAAACATCATTCAGTTAACGAGTTATTAATTGGTAGTGGAAAACCATTTAGTTAACGAGTTATTAATTAGTAGTGGAAAACATTCATTTATCAAGTTATTAATTAGCAGTGCAAACATCATTCAGTTAACGAGTTATTAATTAGTTGTGGAAAACATCATTTAATTAATGAGTTTTTAATTAGTAGTGGAAAACATCATTCATTTATCAAGTTATTAATTAGCAGTGCAAACATCATTCAGTTAAGGAGTTATTAATTGGTAGTGGAAAACATCAGTCAGTTAACGAGTTATCAATTAGTAGTGGAAAACATCATTCATGTATCAAGTTATTAATTAGCAGTGCAAAAATCATTCAGTTAACAAATTATTAATTGGTAGTGGAAAAAATCATTTAGTTAATGAGTTATTAATTAGTAGTGGAAAACATAATTCATTTATCAAGTTATTAATTAGCAGTGCAAACATCATTTAGTTAACTAGTTTTTAATTAGTAGTGGAAAACATCAGTCAGTTAACGAGTTATCAATTAGTAGTGGAAACATTCAGTTACCAATTCATTAATTAGTAGTCGAAACATTGATATGAGTTATTAGTGATCGAAACATCATTCAGTTAACGATTTATTAATTAGTAGTGAAAAGCATCATTCTTTATTGAGTTATTAATAAGCAGTGCAAACATCATTCAGTTAACGAGTTATTAATTAATTGTAGAAAACATCATTCTTTTATCAAGTTATGTATTAGCAGTGCAAACATCATTCAGTTAACGAGTTATAAATTGGTAGTGGAAAACATCATTTAGTTGACAAGTTATTGATTAGTAGTGGAAAACATCATTCATTTATCAAGTTATTGATTAGCAGTGCAAACATGATTCAGTTAATGAGTTATTAATTGGTAGTGGAAAACATCATTTAGTTAACGGGTTATTAATTAGTAGTGGAAAACATCATTCAATTATCAAGTTATTAATTAGCAGTGCAAACATCATTCAGTTAACGAGTTATAAATTGGTAGTGGAAAACATCATTTAGTTGACAAGTTATTGATTAGTAGTGGAAAACATCATTCATTTATCAAGTTATTAATTAGCAGTGCAAACATCATTCAGTTAACGAGTTATTAATTAGTTGTGCGAAACATCATTTAGTTAACGAGTTATTAATTAGTAGTGAAATGCATCATTCTTTATCGAGTTATTAATAATCAGTGTAAACATCATTCAGTTAATGAGTTATTAATTAGTTGCAGAAAACATCATTCGTTTATCAAGTTATGTATTAGCAGTGCAAACATGATTCAGTTAACGAGTTATTAATTGGAAGTGGAAAACATCATTTAGTTAACAAGTTATTAATTAGTAGTGGAAAACATTCATTCATTTATCAAGTTATTAATTAGCAGTGCAAACATCATTCAGTTAACGAGTTATTAATTAGTAGTGGAAACATTCAGTTACAAATTCATTAATTAGTAGTCGAAACATTGATATGAGTTATTAGTGATCGAAACATCATTCAGTTAACGATTCATTAATTAGTAGTGAAATGCATCATTCTTTATCAAGTTATTAATAAGCAGTACAAACATCATTTAGTTAACGAGTTATTAATTAGTTGTAGAAAACATTATTCTTTTATCAAGTTATGTATTAGCAGTGCAAACATGATTCAGTTAAAGAGATATTAATTAGTTGTGCAAAACATTATTCAGTTAATGAGTTTTTAATTAGTAGTGGAAAACATCATTCATTTATCAAGTTATTAATTAGCAGTGCAAACATCATTTAGTTAACGAGTTTTTAATTAGTAGTGGAAAACATCATTCATTTATCAGTTATTAATTAGCAGTGCAAACATCATTCAGTTAAGGAGTTATTAATTGGTAGTTGAAAACATTAGTCAGTTAACGAGTTATCAATTAGTAGTGGAAACATTCAGTTACCAATTCATTAATTAGTAGTCGAAACATTGATATGCGTTATAAGTGATCGAAACATCATTCAGTTAACGATTTATTAATTAATAGTGAAATGCATCATTCTTTATCGAGTTATTAATAAGCAGTGCAAACATCATTCAGTTAACGAGTTTTTAATTAATTGTAGAAAACATCATTCTTTTATCAAGTTATGTATTAGCAGTGCAAACATGATTCAGTTAACGAGATATTAATTAGTAGTGGAAAACATCATTCATTTTTCAAGTTATTAATTAGCAGTGCAAACATCATTCAGTTAACGAGTTATTAATCAGTTGTGGAAAACATAATTTGGTTAACGAGTTATTAATTAGTAGTGAAAAACATCATTCATATATCAAGTTATTAATTAGCAGTGCAAACATCATTCAGTTAACGAGTTATTAATTGGTAGTGGAAAACATCAGTCAGCTAACGAGTTATCAATTAGTAGTGGGAACATTCAGTTATCAATTCATTAATTAGTAGTCGAAACATTGATATGAGTTATTAGTGATCGAAACATCATTCAGTTAACGATTTATTAATTAGTAGTGAAATGCATCATTCTTTATCGAGTTATTAATAAGCAGTGCAAACATCATTCAGTTAACGAGTTATTAATTAGTTGTAGAAAACATCATTCTTTTATCAAGTTATGTATTAGCAGTGCAAACATGATTCAGTTAACGAGATATTAATTAGTTCTAGAAAACATTATTCAGTTAACGAGTTATTAATTAGTAGTGGAAAACATCATTCATTTATCAAGTTATTAATTAGCAGTGCAAAACATTATTCAGTTAACGAGTTATTAATTGGTAGTGGAAAACATAATTTAGTTAATGAGTTATTAATTAGTAGTGGAAAACATCATTCATTTATCAAGTTATTAATTAGCAGTGCAAACATCATTTAGTTAACGAGTTTTTAATTAGTAGTGGAAAACATCATTCATTTATCAAGTTATTAATTAGCAGTGCAAACATAATTCAGTTAAAGAGTTATTAATTGGTAGTGGAAAATATTAGGCAGTTAACGAGTTATCAATTAGTAGTGGAAACATTCAGTTACCAATTCATTAATTAGTAGTCGAAACATTGATATGAGTTATTAGTGATCGAAACATCATTCAGTTAACGATTTATTAATTAATAGTGAAATGCATCATTCTTTATCGAGTTATTAATAAGCAGTGCAAACATCATTCAGTTAACGAGTTATTAATTAATTGTAGAAAACATCATTCTTTTATCAAGTTATGTATTAGCAGTGCAAACATGATTCAGTTAACGAGATATTTATTAGTAGTGGAAAACATCATTCATTTTTCAAGTTATTAATTAGCAGTGCAAACATCATTCAGTTAACGAGTTATTAATTGGTAGTGGAAAACATCATTTAGTTAACGAGTTATTAATTAGTAGTGGAAAACATTCATTTATCAAGTTATTAATTAGCAGTGCAAACATCATTCAGTTAACGAGTTATTAATCAGTTGTGGAAAACATAATTTAGTTAACGAGTTTTTAATTAGTAGTGGAAAACATCATTCATTTATCAGTTATTAATTAGCAGTGCAAACATCATTCAGTTAAGGAGTTATTAATTGGTAGTTTAAAACATTATCAATTAGTAGTGGAAACATTCAGTTACCAATTCATTAATTAGTAGTCGAAACATTGATATGCGTTATAAGTGATCGAAACATCATTCAGTTAACGATTTATTAATTAATAGTGAAATGCATCATTCTTTATCGAGTTATTAATAAGCAGTGCAAACATCATTCAGTTAACGAGTTTTTAATTAATTGTAGAAAACATCATTCTTTTATCAAGTTATGTATTAGCAGTGCAAACATGATTCAGTTAACGAGATATTAATTAGTAGTGGAAAACATCATTCATTTTTCAAGTTATTAATTAGCAGTGCAAACATCATTCAGTTAACGAGTTATTAATCAGTTGTGGAAAACATAATTTGGTTAATGAGTTATTAATTAGTAGTGAAAAACATCATTCATATATCAAGTTATTAATTAGCAGTGCAAACATCATTCAGTTAACGAGTTATTAATTGGTAGTGGAATACATCAGTCAGCTAACGAGTTATCAATTAGTAGTGGGAACATTCAGTAATCAATTCATTAATTAGTAGTCGAAACATTGATATGAGTTATTAGTGATCAAAACATCATTCAGTTAACGATTTATTAATTAGTAGTGAAATGCATCATTCTTTATCGAGTTATTAATAAGCAGTGCAAACATCATTCAGTTAACGAGTTATTAATTAGTTGTAGAAAACATCATTCTTTTATCAAGTTATGTATTAGCAGTGCAAACATCATTCAGTTAACGAGATATTAATTAGTTGTAGAAAACATTATTCAGTTAACGAGTTATTAATTAGTAGTGGAAAACATCATTCATTTATCAAGTTATTAATTAGCAGTGCAAAACATTATTCAGTTAACGAGTTATTAATTGGTAGTGGAAAACATAATTTAGTTAATGAGTTATTAATTAGTAGTGGAAAACATCATTCATTTATCAAGTTATTAATTAGCAGTGCAAACATCATTTAGTTAACGAGTTTTTAATTAGTAGTGGAAAACATCATTCATTTATCAAGTTATTAATTAGCAGTGCAAACATAATTCAGTTAAGGAGTTATTAATTGGTAGTGGAAAATATTAGGCAGTTAACGAGTTATCAATTAGTAGTGGAAAAATTCAGTTACCAATTCATTAATTAGTAGTCGAAACATTGATATGAGTTATTAGTGATCGAAACATCATTCAGTTAACGATTTATTAATTAGTAGTGAAATGCATCATTCTTTATCAAGTTATTAATTAGCAGTGCAAACATCATTCAGTTAACGAGTTATTAATTAGTTGTGCGAAACATCATTTAGTTAACGAGTTATTAATTAGTAGTGAAATGCATCATTCTTTATCGAGTTATTAATAATCAGTGTAAACATCATTCAGTTAATGAGTTATTAATTAGTTGTAGAAAACATCATTCGTTTATCAAGTTATGTATTAGCAGTGCAAACATGATTCAGTTAACGAGTTATTAATTGGAAGTGGAAAACATCATTTAGTTAACAAGTTATTAATTAGTAGTGGAAAACATTCATTTATTTATCAAGTTATTAATTAGCAGTACAAACATCATTCAGTTAACGAGTTATTAATTAGTAGTGGAAACATTCAGTTACAAATTCATTAATTAGTAGTCGAAACATTGATATGAGTTATTAGTGATCGAAACATCATTCAGTTAACGATTCATTAATTAGTAGTGAAATGCATCATTCTTTATCAAGTTATTAATAAGCAGTGCAAACATCATTCAGTTAACGAGTTATTAATTAGTTGTAGAAAACATTATTCTTTTATCAAGTTATGTATTAGCAGTGCAAACATGATTCAGTTAAAGAGATATTAATTAGTTGTGCAAAACATTATTCAGTTAACGAGTTTTTAATTAGTAGTGGAAAACATCATTCATTTATCAAGTTATTAATTAGCAGTGCAAACATCATTTAGTTAACGAGTTTTTAATTAGTAGTGGAAAACATCATTCATTTATCAGTTATTAATTAGCAGTGCAAACATCATTCAGTTAAGGAGTTATTAATTGGTAGTTGAAAACATTAGTCAGTTAACGAGTTATCAATTAGTAGTGGAAACATTCAGTTACCAATTCATTAATTAGTAGTCGAAACATTGATATGCGTTATAAGTGATCGAAACATCATTCAGTTAACGATTTATTAATTAATAGTGAAATGCATCATTCTTTATCGAGTTATTAATAAGCAGTGCAAACATCATTCAGTTAACGAGTTTTTAATTAATTGTAGAAAATATCATTCTTTTATCAAGTTATGTATTAGCAGTGCAAACATGATTCAGTTAACGAGATATTAATTAGTAGTGGAAAACATCATTCATTTTTCAAGTTATTAATTAGCAGTGCAAACATCATTCAGTTAACGAGTTATTAATCAGTTGTGGAAAACATAATTTGGTTAACGAGTTATTAATTAGTAGTGAAAAACATCATTCATATATCAAGTTATTAATTAGCAGTGCAAAACATTATTCAGTTAACGAGATATTAATTAGTTGTAGAAAACATTATTCAGTTAACGAGTTATTAATTAGTAGTGGAAAACATCATTCATTTATCAAGTTATTAATTAGCAGTGCAAAACATTATTCAGTTAACGAGTTATTAATTGGTAGTGGAAAATATAATTTAGTTAATGAGTTATTAATTAGTAGTGGAAAACATCATTCATTTATCAAGTTATTAATTAGCAGTGCAAACATCATTTAGTTAACGAGTTTTTAATTAGTAGTGGAAAACATCATTCATTTATCAAGTTATTAATTAGCAGTGCAAACATAATTCAGTTAAGGAGTTATTAATTGGTAGTGGAAAATATTAGGCAGTTAACGAGTTATCAATTAGTAGTGGAAACATTCAGTTACCAATTCATTAATTAGTAGTCGAAACATTGATATGAGTTATTAGTGATCGAAACATCATTCAGTTAACGATTTATTAATTAATAGTGAAATGCATCATTCTTTATCGAGTTATTAATAAGCAGTGCAAACATCATTCAGTTAACGAGTTATTAATTAATTGTAGAAAACATCATTCTTTTATCAAGTTATGTATTAGCAGTGCAAACATGATTCAGTTAACGAGATATTAATTAGTAGTGGAAAACATCATTCATTTTTCAAGTTATTAATTAGCAGTGCAAACATCATTCAGTTAACGAGTTATTAATTGGTAGTGGAAAACATCATTTAGTTAACGAGTTATTAATTAGTAGTGGAAAACATTCATTTATCAAGTTATTAATTAGCAGTGCAAACATCATTCAGTTAACGAGTTATTAATCAGTTGTGGAAAACATAATTTAGTTAACGAGTTATTAATTAGTAGTGAAAAACATCATTCATATATCAAGTTATTAATTAGCAGTGCAAACATCATTCAGTTAACGAGTTATTAATTGGTAGTGGAAAACATCAGTCAGTTAACGAGTTATCAATTAGTAGTGGAAACATTCAGTTACCAATTCATTAATTAGTAGTCGAAACATTGATATGAGTTATTAGTGATCAAACATCATTCAGTTAACGATTTATTAATTAGTAGTGAAATGCATCATTCTTTATCGAGTTATTAATAAGCAGTGCAAACATCATTCAGTTAACGAGTTATTAATTAGTTGTAGAAAACATTATTCAGTTAACGAGTTATTAATTAGTAGTGGAAAACATCATTCATTTATCAAGTTATTAATTAGCAGTGCAAAATATTATTCAGTTAACGAGTTATTAATTGGTAGTGGAAAACATAATTTAGTTAATGAGTTATTAATTAGTAGTGGAAAACATCATTCATTTATCAAGTTATTAATTAGCAGTGCAAACATCATTTAGTTAACGAGTTTTTAATTAGTAGTGGAAAACATCATTCATTTATCAAGTTATTAATTAGCAGTGCAAACATCATTCAGTTAAGGAGTTATTAATTGGTAGTGGAAAACATTAGGCAGTTAACGAGTTATCAATTAGTAGTGGAAACATTCAGTTACCAATTCATTAATTAGTAGTCGAAACATTGATATGAGTTATAAGTGATCGAAACATCATTCAGTTAACGATTTATTAATTAATAGTGAAATGCATCATTCTTTATCGAGTTATTAATAAGCAGTGCAAACATCAGTTAACGAGTTATTAATTAGTTGTAGAAAACATCATTCTTTTATCAAGTTATGTATTAGCAGTGCAAACATGATTCAGTTAACGAGATATTAATTAGTTGTGCAAAACATTATTCAGTTAACGAGTTATTAATTAGTAGTGGAAAACATCATTCATTTTTCAAGTTATTAATTAGCAGTGCAAACATCATTCAGTTAACGAGTTATTAATTGGTAGTGGAAAACATTTAGTTAACGAGTTATTAATTAGTAGTGGAAAACATCATTCATTTATCAAGTTATTAATTAGCAGTGCAAACATCATTCAGTTAACGAGTTATTAATCAGTTGTGGAAAACATAATTTAGTTAACGAGTTATTAATTAGTAGTGAAAAACATCATTCATATATCAAGTTATTAATTAGCAGTGCAAACATCATTCAGTTAACGAGTTATTAATTGGTAGTGGAAAACATCAGTCAGTTAACGAGTTATCAATTAGTAGTGGAAACATTCAGTTACCAATTCATTAATTAGTAGTCGAAACATTGATATGAGTTATTAGTGATCGAAACATCATTCAGTTAACGATTTATTAATTAGTAGTGAAATGCATCATTCTTTATCGAGTTATTAATAAGCAGTGCAAACATCATTCAGTTAACGAGTTATTAATTAGTTGTAGAAAACATCATTCTTTTATCAAGTTATGTATTAGCAGTGCAAACATGATTCAGTTAACGAGATATTAATTAGTTGTGCAAAACATTATTCAGTTAACGAGTTATTAATTAGTAGTGGAAAACATCATTCATTTATCGTTATTAATTAGCAGTGCAAACATCATTCAGTTAACGAGTTATTAATTGGTAGTGGAAAACATCATTTAGTTAATGAGTTATTAATTAGTAGTGGAAAACATCATTCATTTATCAAGTTATTAATTAGCAGTGCAAACATCATTCAGTTAACGAGTTATTAATTGGAAGTGGAAAACATCATTTAGTTAACGAGTTATTAATTAGTAGTGGAAAACATCATTCATTTATCAAGTTATTAATTAGCAGTGCAAACATTCAGTTAACGAGTTATTAATTGGTAGTGCAAAACTTCATTTAGTTAACGTGTTATTAATTAGTAGTGGAAAACATAATTCATTTATCAAGTTATTAATTAGCAGTACAAACATCATTCAGTTAACGAGTTATTAATTAGTTGGGGAAAGCATCATTTAGTTAACGAGTTTTTAATTAGTAGAGGAAAACATCATTCATTTATCAAGTTATTAATTAGCAGTGCAAACATCATTCAGTTAAGGAGTTATTAATTGGTAGTGAAAAATATCAGTCAGTTAACGAGTTATCAATTAGTAGTGGAAACATTCAATTACCAATTCATTAATTAGTCGTCGAAACATTGATATGAGTTATTAGTGATCGAAACATCATTCAGTTAACGATTTATTAATTAGTAGTGAAATGCATCATTCTTTAACGAGTTATTAACAAGCAGTGCAAACATCATTCAGTTAATGAGTTATTAATTAGTTGTAGAAAACATCATTCTTTTATCAAGTTATGTATTAGCAGTGCAAACATGATTCAGTTAACAGAATATTAATTAGTTGTGCAAAACATTATTCAGTTAACGAGTTATTAATTGGTAGTGGAAAACATCATTCAGTTAACGAATTATTAATTAGTAGTGGAAAACATCATTCATTTATCAAGTTATTAATTAGCAGAGCAACATCACTCAGTTAACGAGTTATTAATTGGTAGTGGAAAACATTCATTTATCAAGTTATTAATTAGTAGTACAAACATCATTCAGTTAACAAGTTATTAATTATTTGTGCGAAACATCATTTAGTTAACGAGTTATTAATTAGTAGTGAAATGCATCATTCTTTATCGAGTTATTAATAAGCAGTGCAAACATCATTCAGTTAACGAGTTATTAATTATTTGTAGAAAACATCATTCTTTTATCAAGTTATGTATTAGCAGTGCAAACATGATTCAGTTAAGGAGATATTAATTAGTTGTGCAAAACATTATTCAGTTAACGAGTTATTAATTAGTAGTGGAAAACATCATTCATTTATCAAGTTATTAATCAGCAGTACAAACATCATTCAGTTAACAAGTTATTAATTAGTTGTGCGAAACATCATTTAGTTAACGAGTTATTAATTAGTAGTGAAATGCATCATTCTTTATCGAGTTATTAATAAGCAGTGCAAACATCATTCAGTTAACGAGTTATTAATTAGTTGTAGAAAACATCATTCTTTTATCAAGTTATGTATTAGCAGTACAAACATGATTCAGTTAAGGAGATATTAATTAGTTGTGCAAAACATTATGCAGTTAACGAGTTATTAATTAGTAGTGGAAAACATCATTAATTTATCAAGTTATTAATTAGCAGTGCAAACATGATTCAGTTAACGAGATATTAATTGGTAGTGGAAAACATCATTTAGTTAACGAGTTATCAATTAGTAGTGGAAAACATCAATCATTTATCAATTTATTAATTAGCAGTGCAAACATCATTCAGTTAATGAGATATTAATTAGTTGTGCAAAACATCATTTAGTTAACGAGTTATTAATTAGTAGTGGAAAACATCATTCATTTATCAAGTTATTAATTAGCAGAGCAACATCACTCAGTTAACGAATTATTAATTGGTAGTGGAAAACATTCATTTATCAAGTTATTAATTAGTAGTAGAAACATCATTCAGTTAACAAGTTATTAATTAGTTGTGCGAAACATCATTTAGTTAACGAGTTATTAATTAGTAGTGAAATGCATCATTCTTTATCGAGTTATTAATAAGCAGTGCAAACATCATTCAGTTAACGAGTTATTAATTAGTTGTAGAAAACATCATTCTTTTATCAAGTTATGTATTAGCAGTACAAATATGATTCAGTTAAGGAGATATTAATTAGTTGTGCAAAACATTATGCAGTTAACGAGTTATTAATTAGTAGTGGAAAACATCATTCATTTATCAAGTTATTAATTAGCAGTGCAAACATGATTCAGTTAACGAGATATTAATTGGTAGTGGAAAACATCATTTAGTTAACGAGTTATCAATTAGTAGTGGAAAACATCAATCATTTATCAAGTTATTAATTAGCAGTGCAAACATCATTCAGTTAATGAGATATTAATTAGTTGTGCAAAACATCATTTAGTAAACGAGTTATTAATTAGTAGTGGAAAACATCATTCATTTATCAAGTTATTAATTAGCAGTGCAAACATCATTCAGTTAACGAGTTATTAATTGGTAGTGGAAAACATCATTTAGTTAACGAGTTATTAATTAGTAGTGGAAACATCATTCATTTATCAAGTTATTAATTAGCAGTGCAAACATCATTCAGTTAACGAGTTATTAATTGGAAGTGGAAAACATCATTTAGTTAACAAGTTATTAATTAGTAGTGGAAAACATTCATTCATTTATCAAGTTATTAATTAGCAGTGCAAACATCATTCAGTTAACGAGTTATTAATTAGTAGTGGAAACATTCAGTTACAAATTCATTAATTAGTAGTCGAAACATTGATATGAGTTATTAGTGATCGAAACATCATTCAGTTAACGATTCATTAATTAGTACTGAAATGCATCATTCTTTATCGAGTTATTAATAAGCAGTGCAAACATCATTCAGTTAACGAGTTATTAATTGGTAGTGGAAAACATCATTTAGTTAACGAGTTATTAATTAGTAGTGGAAAACATCATTCATTTATCACGTTATTAATTAGCAGTGCAAACATCATTCAGTTAACGAGTTATTAATTGGTAGTGGAAAACATCATTCAGTTAACGCGTTATTAATTAGTAGTGGAAACATTCAGCTAACAATGTATTAATTAGTAGTCGGAACATTGATATGGGTTATTAGTGGTCGAAACATCATTCAGTTAACGATTTATTAATTAGTAGTGAAATGCATCATTCTTTATTGAGTTATTAATAAGCAGTGGAAACATCATTCAGTTAACAAGTTATTAATTAGTTGTAGAAAACATCATTCTTTTATCAAGTTATGTATTAGCAGTGCAAACATGATTCAGTTAACAAGATATTAATTAGTTGTGCAAAACATTATTCTGTTAACGAGTTATTAATTAGTAGTGGAAAACATCATTCATTTATCAAGTTATTAATTAGCAGTGCAAACATCATTCAGTTAACGAGTTATTAATTGGAAGTGGAAAACATCATTTAGTTAACAAGTTATTAATTAGTAGTGGAAAACATTCATTCATTTATCAAGTTATTAATTAGCAGTGCAAACATCATTCAGTTAACGAGTTATTAATTAGTAGTGGAAACATTCAGTTACAAATTCATTAATTAGTAGTCGAAACATTGATATGAGTTATTAGTGATCGAAACATCATTCAGTTAACGATTCATTAATTAGTACTGAAATGCATCATTCTTTATCGAGTTATTAATAAGCAGTGCAAACATCATTCAGTTAACGAGTTATTAATTGGTAGTGGAAAACATCATTTAGTTAACGAGTTATTAATTAGTAGTGGAAAACATCGTTCATTTATCAAGTTATTAATTAGCAGTGCAAACATCATTCAGTTAACGAGTTATTAATTGGTAGTGGAAAGCATCATTCAGTTAACGCGTTATTAATTAGTAGTGGAAACATTCAGCTAACAATGTATTAATTAGTAGTCGGAACATTGATATGGGTTATTAGTGGTCGAAACATCATTCAGTTAACGATTTATTAATTAGTAGTGAAATGTATCATTCTTTATTGAGTTATTAATAAGCAGTGGAAACATCATTCAGTTAACAAGTTATTTATTAGTTGTAGAAAACATCATTCTTTTATCAAGTTATGTATTAGCAGTGCAAACATGATTCAGTTAACGAGATATTAATTAGTTGTGCAAAACATTATTCTGTTAACGAGTTATTAATTAGTAGTGGAAAACATCATTCATTTATCAAGTTATTAATTAGCAGTGCAAACATCATTCAGTTAACGAGTTATTAATTGGAAGTGGAAAACATCATTTAGTTAACAAGTTATTAATTAGTAGTGGAAAACATTCATTCATTTATCAAGTTATTAATTAGCAGTGCAAACATCATTCCGTTAACGAGTTATTAATTAGTCGTGGAAAACATCATTCATTTATCAAGTTATTAATTAGCAGTGCAAACATCATTCAGTTAACGAGTTATTAATTGGAAGTGGAAAACATCATTTAGTTAACAAGTTATTAATTAGTAGTGGAAAACATTCATTCATTTATCAAGTTATTAATTAGCAGTGCAAACATCATTCCGTTAACGAGTTATTAATTAGTCGTGGAAAACATCATTCATTTATCAAGTTATTAATTAGCAGTGCAAACATCATTCAGTTAATGAGATATTAATTGGTAGTGGAAAACATCATTTAGTTAACGAGTTATTAATTAGTAGTGGAAAACATCATTCATTTATCAAGTTATTAATTAGCAGTGCAAACATCATTCAGTTAACGAGTTATTAATTGGAAGTGGAAAACATCATTTAGTTAACAAGTTGTTAATTAGTAGTGGAAAACATTCATTCATTTATCAAGTTATTAATTAGCAGTGCAAACATCATTCAGTTAACGAGTTATTAATTAGTAGTGGAAACATTCAGTTACAAATTCATGAATTAGTAGTCGAAACATTGATATGAGTTATTAGTGATTGAAACATCATTCAGTTAACGATTCATTAATTAGTAGTGAAATGCATCATTCTTTATTGAGTTATTAATAAGCAGTGCAAACATCATTCAGTTAACGAGTTATTAATTGGTAGTGGAAAACATCATTTAGTTAACGAGTTATTAATTAGTAGTGGAAAACATTGTTCATTTATCAAGTTATTAATTAGCAGTGCAAACATCATTTAGTTAACGAGTTATTAATTAGTAGTGGAAAACATCATTCATTTATCAAGTTATTAATTAGCAGTGCAAACATCATTCAGTTAACGAGTTATTAATTGGTAGTGGAAAGCATCATTCAGTTAACGCGTTATTAATTAGTAGTGGAAACATTCAGCTAACAATGTATTAATTAGTAGTCGGAACATTGATATGGGTTATTAGTGGTCGAAACATCATTCGGTTAAAGATTTATTAATTAGTAGTGAAATGTATCATTCTTTATTGAGTTATTAATAAGCAGTGGAAACATCATTCAGTTAACAAGTTATTAATTAGTTGTAGAAAACATCATTCTTTTATCAAGTTATGTATTAGCAGTGCAAACATGATTCAGTTAACGAGATATTAATTAGTTGTGGAAAACATTATTCTGTTAACGAGTTATTAATTAGTAGTGGAAAACATCATTCATTTATCAAGTTATTAATTAGCAGTGCAAACATCATTCAGTTAACGAGTTATTAATTGGAAGTGGAAAACATCATTTAGTTAACAAGTTATTAATTAGTAGTGGAAAACATTCATTCATTTATCAAGTTATTAATTAGCAGTGCAAACATCATTCAGTTAACGAGTTATTAATTAGTAGTGAAAACATTCAGTTACAAATTCATTAATTAGTAGTTGAAACATTGATATGAGTTATTAGTGATCGAAACATCATTCAGTTAACGATTCATTAATCAGTAGTGAAATGCATCATTCTTTATCGAGTTATTAATAAGCAGTGCAAACATCATTCAGTTAACGAGTTATTAATTGGTAGTGGAAAACATCATTTAGTTAACGAGTTATTAATTAGTAGTGGAAAACATCGTTCATTTATCAAGTTATTAATTAGCAGAGCAAACATCATTCAGTTAACGAGTTATTAATTGGTAGTGGAAAGCATCATTCAGTTAACGCTTTATTAATTAGTAGTGGAAACATTCAGCTAACAATGTATTAATTAGTAGTCGGAACATTGATATGGGTTATTAGTGGTCGAAACATCATTCAGTTAACGATTTATTAATTAGTAGTGAAATGTATCATTCTTTATTGAGTTATTAATTAGCAGTGCAAACATCATTCAGTTAACGAGTTATTAATTGGAAGTGGAAAACATTTAGTTAACAAGTTATTAATTAGTAGTGGAAAACATTCATTCATTTATCAAGTTATTAATTAGCAGTGCAAACATCATTCAGTTAACGAGTTATTAATTAGTAGTGGAAATATTCAGTTACAAATTCATTAATTAGTATTCGAAACATTGATATGAGTTATTAGTGATCGAAACATCATTCAGTTAACGATTCATTAATTAGTAGTGAAATGCATCATTCTTTATCGAGTTATTAATAAGCAGTGCAAACATCATTCAGTTAACGAGTTATTAATTAGTTGTAGAAAACATTATTCTTTTATCAAGTTATGTATTAGCAGTGCAAACATGATTCAGTTAACGAGATATTAATTAGTTGTGCACAACATTATTCAGTTAACGAGTTATTAATTAGTAGTGGAAAACATCATTCATTTATCAAGTTATTAATTAGCAGTGCAAACATGATTCAGTTAACGAGTTATTAATTGGTAGTGGAAAACATCATTTAGTTAATGAGTTATTAATTAGTAGTGGAAAACATCATTCATTTATCAAGTTATTAATTAGCAGTGCAAATATCATTCAGTTAACGAGTTATAAATTGGTAGTGGAAAACATCATTTAGTTGACAAGTTATTGATTAGTAGTGGAAAACATCATTCATTTATCAAGTTATTAATTAGCAGTGCAAACATCATTCAGTTAACGAGTTATTAATTAGTTGTGCGAAACATCATTTAGTTAACGAGTTATTAATTAGTAGTAAAATGCATCATTCTTTATCGAGTTATTAATAAGCAGTGCAAACATCATTTAGTTAATGAGTTATTAATTAGTTGTAGAAAACATCATTCGTTTATCAAGTTATGTATTAGCAGTGCAAACATGATTCAGTTAACAAGTTATTAATTAGTAGTGGAAAACATCATTCATTTATCAAGTTATTAATTAGCAGTGCAAACATCATTCAGTTAACGAGTTATTAATTGGAAGTGGAAAACATCATTTAGTTAACGAGTTATCAATTAGTAGTGGAAAACATCATTTAGTTAACGAATTATTAATTAGTAGTGGAAAACATCATTCATTTATCAAGTTATTAATTAGCAGTGCAAACATCATTCAGTTAACGAGTTATTAATCAGTTGTGGAAAACATAATTTAGTTAACGAGTTATTAATTAGTAGTGAAAAACATCATTCATATATCAAGTTATTAATTAGCAGTGCAAACATCATTCAGTTAACGAGTTCTTAATTGGTAGTGGAAAACATCAGTCAGTTAACGAGTTATCAATTAGTAGTGGAAACATTCAGTTACCAATTCATTAATTAGTATTCGAAACATTGATATGAGTTATTAGTGATCGAAACATCATTCAGTTAACGATTTATGTTAATAGTGAAATGCATCATTCTTTATCAAGTTATTAATAAGCAGTGCAAACATCATTCAGTTAACGAATTATTAATTAATTGTAGAAAACATCATTCTTTTATCAAGTTATGAATTAGCAGTGCAAACATGATTCAGTTAACGAGATATTAATTAGTTGTGCAAAACATTATTCTGTTAACGAGTTATTAATTAGTAGTGGAAAACATCATTCATTTATCAAGTTATTAATTAGCAGTGCAAACATCATTCAGTTAACGAGATATTAATTGGAAGTGGAAAACATCATTTAGTTAACAAGTTATTAATTAGTAGTGGAAAACATTCATTCATTTATCAAGTTATTAATTAGCAGTGCAAACATCATTCAGTTAACGAGTTATTAATTAGTAGTGGAAACATTCAGTTACAAATTCATTAATTAGTAGTCGAAACATTGATATGAGTTATTAGTGATCGAAACATCATTCAGTTAACGAGTCATTAATTAGTAGTGAAATGCATCATTCTTTATCGAGTTATTAATAAGCAGTGCAAACATTATTCAGTTAACGAGTTATTAATTAGTTGTAGAAAACATTATTCTTTTATCAAGTTATGTATTAGCAGTGCAAACATGATTCAGTTAACGAGATATTAATTAGTAGTGGAAAACATCATTCATTTTTCAAGTTATTAATTAGCAGTGCAAACATCATTCAGTTAACGAGTTATTAATTGGTAGTGGAAAACATCATTTAGTTAACGAGTTATCAATTAGTAGTGGAAAACATCATTCATTTATCAAATTATTAATTAGCAGTGCAAACATCATTCAGTTAATGAGATATTAATTAGTTGTGCAAAACATCATTTAGTTAACAAGTTATTAATTAGTAGTGGAAAACATCATTCATTTATCAAGTTATTAATTAGCAGTGCAAACATCATTCAGTTAACGAGTTATTAATTGGTAGTGGAAAACATCATTTAGTTAATGAGTCATTAATTAGTAGTGGAAAACATCATTCATTTATCAAGTTATTAATTAGCCGAGCAAACATCATTCAGTTAACAAGTTATTAATTGGTAGTGGAAAACATTCATTCATTTATCAAGTTATTAATTAGCAGTGCAAACATCATTCAGTTAATGAGATATTAATAAGTTGTGCAAAACATCATTCAGTTAACGATTCATTAATTAGTAGTGAAATGCATCATTCTTTATCAAGTTATTAATAAGCAGTGCAAAAATCATTCAGTTAACGAGTTATTAATTAATTGTAGAAAACATCCTTCCTATATTAAGTTATGTATTAGCAGTGCAAACATGATTCAGTTAACGAGATATTAATTAGTTGTGCAAAACATTATTCAGTTAACAAGTTATTAATTAGTAGTGGAAAACATCATTCATTTATCAAGTTATTAATTAGCAGTGCAAACATCATTCAGTTAACGAGTTATTAATTGGTAGTGGAAAACATCATTTAGTTAACGAGTTATCAATTAGTAGTGGAAAACATCATTCATTTATCAAGTTATTAATTAGCAGTGCAAACATCATACAGTTAATGAAATATTAATTAGTTGTGCAAAACATCATTTAGTTAACGAGTTATTAATTAGTAGTGGAAAACTACATTAGCAATAATGTGACACAACATATATGACCACAACAACACCAACATACATGTATAATCATGTAACCTTTTATACCAGTATAAACGTATTCATCAAGTTTTATATATGTATATCCATAGATGTGCAGCAATATAGAGCCCCCGTCAGTCTGTCCTTCACAACACTGGCCCTTGATCTCCTCTAGCCGCAACCTCTTGGCTCAGAGACAAACTGCCAGCCATTGACTCGGTAACTCCAATAGCCGCTGCTATTGAGCGCTAACTCCCAAGGGCCCAACCATCTCCTGTACTAAGTTGCCACCAATCCACCAAGTCTGGCAACCCACCTTAGGGGTTAAACCATTGGCCAAAAGCACCTGACTTGTGGCCCTGCCAATAGCTGTGACAATGCCCCCACTTGTCCACTTCACCGACCTGCCTCTGGTCCTCCCCAAATGCTTCCCGGCCACCGAAGTGACAACTGGCATGTAGACTCCACAGCCACCACCCCTCAAAAGTCAGGGAGGGCAGGTGGGGACTTAACTCTTCCCACTGGTTACCTAAAATGGTGCCAGTCTATTCTTTATCTCAACTAAAATGTGGTCCCTTAACTCCACCCCCACATCGGTACCTCCCACACGCTGTGCCGTAACCCACTTGGAGGCTGCGCAGGGTCATGGCCGCCCTCCTCCAAGCCTGGCTGGCTGCTATCCGTGACTCACAGTCTGTGGGCCTGCTCTGCTTGTGGCTGCTGGAAGCACAGAGTGTCCTCCATAAATAGATATATTATTATTTGCCTGCTCTCAAGACCATCTGTCTGTTCAGTCACTGTGCTGTGATTATGCCTGATGCTAACATAAATCTTAATGATTATTAGTCTGCCCACATTGTGCTACACAGTTTACAGGCCTAAGGATAAAGCAGGGAACTAGGGGTAGGCACAGATATGTGTTGTAAGGCCACACGTGGCTGGTGAACTGGGCTGCATGTAGCTGGTTTAGTCCGTTACATTGCACACAATCAAAGAGACACTTTTCAATGAACCCAACAAGAATCTTTACTGAAGCACTGTGTCACATCCACCTTCAACACCTTCAACCTTTTTCCCAAACTGAAACTATTGCCAAAAAAAGAACATTTAAAACAAGCTTGGTTTCATTAAATAAAAATACTTTTTGTATACAATCATTTAAAAAGTCTGAATTTTTTTTTGAATGTAGTAATGTTATGCTATTTCCCTGATGATCTGATGATAATCCAGGGTTGCCTTTTGGATTTCACCTGGACAGGCCGGTTTTTGGAAGGGCTGCCCAGTGATCACCATGTCATGAGTCCCGCCTTCCCATGTCACCTGCCCTGCCTCCCCACATCACCCACCCCGCCTCCCCGATGTTACTGGCCCGCCCCCTGCCTGTTCTTGCCACACAAAAAAAAGGTGGCAACCCTATGATACCCACCACACAAATCTAGAGAGTTGAGAGAAAATAAGGATTATCACGAGTAGATTCTGAACAGCAAATAACATTTCCATATAAACAATGACCAAGTGAAATATATTAAAACTTTACTATATCCATTAGGTAAATAGAAAGGGGAATTAATAGGAAAGCTTATTGATCTTTTAAAGGGGTCATTCACCTTTAAGTGAAATTTTAGTACGTTATAGAATGACTAATTCTAAGCAACTTTTCAATTGGTCTTCATTATTTATTTTTTTATAGTTTTTTAATAATTCACGTTCTTCTTCTGACTCTTTCCCGCATTCCAATGGAGGTCACTGACCCCATCTAAAAAGAAATGCTCTTTAAGGCTGCAAATGCATTGTTATTGCTACGTTATATTAATCATCCGTCTATTCAAACACTCCCCTGTTTATAATCATATCTCTTATTCAAATAAGTGCATGGTTGCTAGGATAATTTGGACCCTAGCAACACAATTGCTGACACTGAAACTCAGGAGAGCTGCTGAATAAAAAGCTAAAGAACTCAAAAGACACAAATAAAAAAACATAAAAACCAACTGCAATTTGTGTCAGAATATCACTCTCTACAACCAACTAACAGTTAATTTAAACTACGCCTTTAACATTTTAAACAGATTCAATGAATCCTTGTTATCAATACTGTACTCATTTTATTGAAGAAGCCTTTTTTTAAGTTAACTATTACTATGTCATAGACTGGCAACATTTGAAGCAACCTTTCAGCTAGTCTTGATTATTTATTTATTTTTATTTAAAACCTTCTGATTCTTCTTTTCAGCTTTCAAATGTTGGTATCTAAAAAAATGCTCTTAAAGACTAAAAATCTATAGTTAGTGCCACTATTTTATTAGTAATTTATAGTTATTGCCCTATCCTATTTATGTTCCAGGCTCTTATTCAAATCAATGCATGGTTGCTAAGATAAATTGGACCCTAGAAACCAGACAAACCAGCAAATTGGAGTGCTGCTGAATAAAAAGCAAAATAACTGAAAAACCACACATAATAAAAAATGAAAACCAATTACAATGTGTCTCAAACATGAAAAATTCTTTTAGACAGAAAATATTCCTACAAAATCACAAATAAAAATAGTCCATATGTGAATAATAAGGGCAGAACACTGAGTCAAAATAACTTAAAGGGACAGTATACATCCTTTTTATAACAGATTTAGACTTTTCCACTTCATTGGGCAAAAATGTATGTTTGCCGCAAGTCCTATTCATTGAATTTAGGTTGAAGAAGCGTGATATAGTCCCTTTAATGTATGTATGAAATGTACACCCTCCAGGAATGAAAGTAAAATTACTTAGTACTTTTAAGTATGTGATATTTTTTTCATGTGTTTTCTTCACATTACTCATTTAGGGTCAAGTTTTCATACCAGAAGTATTGCGTTCCTATGCTGGCTAGATTAATGATGCAGAGTCTAGGGGGGTAGTTACTAAAACGCAAAGTATTTCCATTCTTCCATTAAAATAAAGTCGACTTAACTTTCCATCCATCAATTTACCTAGTTTATGAAAAAATAAGATTGAAAAAAATCGGTTTAGAAAAAGTCTCGACAAATTGAATCGCATGCCTTTTTCGAATATGTCTTTTTCGAGTTGACGCCCGGTAACCTCAACTTTTTGGATTATTATATGAAAAGCAGAGCAGAGCACGATGTCAAGAAACATCTTCAAATTGTAAAAGGGACATCTGCCATTGACGTCTACTTGTCTTCGACAGGTATTAGTTGGAGTATTTTCGGATTTACCAGCTTCAGGATATAATCAATCTCTAAAAATTAAAATGTTTCTCCTTTAAAAACTTAACCAGAAGGTTTAATAAATAGGCCCCTAGCTTTCAGATTTTTTATTAGGCGGGTAAATACTATTTAGAATGGGGCAGGGTATGCTGCCTGCATCCAGGACTTAACCCTCTGATGGCTGGCTGTTCAGCAAAAAGCTCAGTGCTGCTGGGAAGAAAGCATGATATTTGTAATGTAAAACTACTTATATCATCCAATAGCTACAGAAACACATTTATGTATATTTCAAACATGTTAAGAAGACCATTCTGTGCAATCTTATTTATTATTTACTAAAACCAAATAATCTCACAATTGAAATAAAAGAAGATCGACCAAAACTCCCATGCCCGATTTTGTCTTATTTATTAATAAAATAACTAGAATAAATCGGATTGGGAAAAAACCCAATCATACAATTTTTTCTGACTTTATCCCCAAATCGCTTGATTTTTTCAGGTTTTTGCCCTAAAACACCAAATTTAGCAGATTTTAGGTCTAAACCCCGCACAGACCACAATGACTTCAAATTAAGATAGGTGCCTCTTCCATTGACTTATACAAAATATTAAACATGATGCATTGTTATCCTGCAGTCTTTCAAATACAAAAAAACTTCTTTGTGGTAGTAGAGGGAGATCACTTAGAAACACGGCAGTGCACATTTCCAAGTAATAATTGTTTGACAACTGATTTCAATTAAAAATGCCATAGCAGTCAATGGGGTGGACTTTAAGCATTAGAGACCTGCCTCCTGAGCTAATAAATATTGAAGGTGCCTGAAAATGTCCCATGGGACAGTGCCCAAACAATAAACGTTTGCATAACAAGGCTTTTGCTGCCAAAGAATAATTAATTTTCACTTTTCATTTATTTACATTTACTTGGAAATGTATCCCTGGCCTTCCCACCTACTAAGTAAAGGCTGACATATTGCCTGAGTCCTTGTGAAATTAAATGAAGACAGGGTAGGACTGAGCTGGCAGGACATTGGAAAAAAATGGCCCTCATGGCCCAGACCCGCTCCCTGATCTGTCCGGCCCCCAAAGTGAAATATTGATATGCGGTGCCCATGTTTGAGTGCAGTTTGCTCATGAGCACTGTGCTGGCCCCAGAAGTTTGGAACCCGGGGCCCCCAATTATGTCTTTAGATTTCAAGCTACAAAGGTCCATATAAAAGACAGAGAGTTATTTTCAATGTATCCCATTAACACTTGTACAGATTTGTCATGCAGTTAAATGTATTTCTGACTGCCCAGCATTATCTTCTGGTGTGCCTTTGGTGCCTCATTCACACACTAATTGTATACATTGTACTGTATGCAAGGTTCCAAATAATGGATGGCAGGGCTGTGTTTCATAAGAAGGTAAACAACTCAAAAGCAGACCAACTTGTGTGTCTATCCTGACACCATCTATTGTATTTAAATGATCATCACAAAAAGATAAAACACAATATTGGTGAAACACCTCAAATCACATGAATGCATTCTTTAAGAGGTGGTTCACCTTCAAACAACTAGTCGTTTTCAGATAGATCACCAGATAAAACGACTTTTTTCCAATGACTCCATTTTCTATGTGTAATAATAAGCAAAAATGCCTGTTTGCGCCTATGTCCACACCGCATCAAGTTTCAGTGACCACCACAAGAACATAAAGAAATATCGAAACCTCAAAAAGACACCCTCTGCATTTAGACGCATTTTTTTTTATAGCGACCATAACTCTACATACATATTTAAAAGCTATTGCTTTTACAATGGACAAAAAATAAGAAAACATGAAATATTAAAAATATTAAATAAACTATTAGCAATAATATTAAAATAAACTATTAGCAAAAACATACCCATAAAAACAGAAATTGCAAGAGATAAATCCGATACAATAATGACAATATTGCACATTTTTGGTCATGTGCAAAAAAAGATATGGATGTAGACCAAGCGCAACACTATTTCAAGTCACACGTGAAAAAAATTATCAGCGGGTCCCTCTAAGTTTAATAATAAGCAACAATGCCTATTTGCACCTAGGTCAATACGCATCAAGTTTCAGTGACCACCACAAGAACTTAAGGAATTACAGAAACCTCAAAAAGACACCCTCTGCATTTAAACGCATTCTTAGTGACCAGAATTCTACATACATATTTGAAAGAAATAAACTGGACAAAAAATAAGAAAACATGAAATACAATAAACTATTAGCAAAAACATACCCAAGAAACAGAAATTCTAAGAGATAAATCCAATACAATAACGACAATATTGAATATTGGTCATGTGCAAAAAAAGATGTGCATGTAGACCAAGCGCAACACTATTTCAAGTCATAAGTGAAAAAAACTTGTCAGCAGGTTCCTTCGTATTGCGCCATGATGATCCTAGAGCAAACGATAGGGCCATGGAGCAACCTGTGTGCCAAGCAAATGCCCCAGGCACACATGTTGCCCCCACTGACGCCACCACTCTCCACCCCTGAATGTAGGGTTGCCACCTTTCTTCCATGGGGGAACCTGGCAGGGGGCGGGCCGGTGAAGTCGGGGTGTGGGACGGATGATGTTGGGGGCAAACGCCGGATAACGTCGAGGGCAGGGAGGTGATGTTGGGGGGGCGGGCCAGATGACGTCAAGGGTGGGCCGGTGACGTGTCGATCAGTGATTGCCTGATCACCATGTCATTCACTTCAATGTCCTGTCTGGACTTGGAAATCTGGAAAGGCACTTTTCACCTGGGAAGCCCCTCCAAGAACTGGGCTGTGCGGGTGAAATCCAGAAAGGTGGAAACCCTACCAGTATGTGTTATAATAAGCAAAAATGCCTGTTTGCTCCTAGGTCCACATGCATCAAGTTTCAATGACCACCACAAGAACATAAAGAAATACAGAAACCTCAAAAAGACACCCTCTGCATTTAGACGCATTCTTAAGAGACCATAACTCTACATACATATTTAAAAGCAATAAACTGGAGAAAAAATAAGAAAACATGAAATACAATAAACATGCCCATGAAACAGAAATTGCAAGAGATAAATCCAATACAATAACTGTACATTTTTGGTCATGTGCAAAAAATATGTGGATGTAGACCAAACGCAACAGTATTCCAAGTCACAAGTGAAAAAAATTGTCAGCGATGATCCTAGAGCAAATGAAAGGGCCAGGGAGCAACCGGTGTGCCAAGCAAATGCCCCAGGCACACATGCCCCCACTGACGCCATCACTATCTGCCCCTGAATGTAGGGTTGCCACCTTTCTCCCTTGGGGGAACCTGGCAGGGGGCGGGCTGGTGAAGTCGGGGTGTGGGCCGGATGACGTTGGGGACAAACGCCGGATAATGTAGAGGGCAGGGAGGGGATGTTGGGGGGCGGGCCAGATAACGTCAAGGGCGGGCTGTTGACATGTCGATCAGCGATTGCCTGATCACCATGTCATTCACTTCAATGTCCTGTCCGGATTTGGAAATCCGGAAAGGCACTTTTCACCCGGGCAGCCCCTCCAAAACCTGGGTGAAATCCAGAAAAGTGGCAACGCTACCCGTATGTGTTATAATAAGCAGAAATGCCTGTTAGCGCCTAAGTCCACATCGCATCAAGTTTCAATGACCACCACAAGAACATAAAGAAATACAGAAACCTCTACGACACCCTCTGCATTTGGACGCATTCTTAGCGACCATAACTCTACATACATATCTGAAAGCAATAAACTGGACAAAAAATAAGAAAACATGAAATACAATAAACTTTTAGCAAAAGCATACCCATGAAACAGAAATTGCAAGAGATAAATCCAATACAATAACAACAATATTCTACATTTTTGGTCATGTGCAAAAAAAGATGTGGATGTAGACCAAGCGCAACATTATTTCAAGTCAGACAAAAAATAAGAAAACATGAAATGCAATAAACTTTTAGCAAAAGCATACCCATGAAACAGAAATTGCAAGAGATAAATCCAATACAATAACAACAATATTCTACATTTTTGGTCATGTGCAAAAAAAGATGTGGATGTAGACCAAGCGCAACATTATTTCAAGTCAGACAAAAAATAAGAAAACATGAAATGCAATAAACTTTTAGCAAAAGCATACCCATGTCACAGAAATATCAAGAGCTAAATCCAATACAATAATGACAATATTGTACATTTTTGTGCAAAAACTAAGAGGCTGTAGACCAATCACAGCACTAATTCAAGTCACAAGTGAAAAAAATTGTCAGCTGGTCCCTTTGCATTGCTCCATGAAGATCTTAGAGCAAAGAAAGGAGCAGGGAGCAACCTGTGTGCCAAGCAAATGCTTTTGATAGTAAACGTTGCTGGCCCCTGAACTAGACCAAAGACATAAACACAAATCCTAATTCATATTGCCATTTTTTCAGCACAGACGCTGCTACATTCTGTAGAATATCAGCATAATCCAGTTCTTTTAGGGTCACTCTCCTCCAATGCCACCCCTACCTGCCCATGCATGGTCTTGACTAATGCTATACAAGCTATACACATCATAGGCTGCAATGCTACAAACCATTAAAAATACTACAAACTTTTAAAACATCTCAAAACAAAGATATAAACACTGCAGATAAACTGTATTACATCAACAGAGATGTAGAACTGCAAGATCAAACAGGGTGCAGCTGCAGCATCTACACAGTTCAGCACTATTGTCCCCTCCAAGGGTCTAAATTGACTCGTAAACAATCCATAAAGGCTGACAAATTTAGGCTCAGTTACTACACCTCTATGCTGTAATGCTCCATAAGTAGAGAATATATACATACCAACAGCCTACACATAAAAAAAAACACTAAAAACAACTACATCATAAACTGAACACCTATCATAAACTTGCTACCACCACTACAAAAAAACTTTACTGAGCAAGAATGATTTTGCATAAATCCTGGGGGTGGGGGGGTATGCATAGCCGTTGTGCCATACATAAACATGCCCCTCAAATATTCTAATATTAAACAAAATAAAGTGTACAATATATAAAAATATATGCATTGGCATTACTCCCACAGCTAAACAGAAATAAAATCAATATATTTGACATTTAAATTCTCTCTCAAAAAAGCAGTATCACCATTTATCGTAAGCACTCACACTTTACCAGATTTGTATATACATCTCTAGCAATATAGAGATAAATAGAGAAAAAGATAATAAAGCATTAAATGCATTAAAATAAAGTTTGCCTCACATCACTAGTTCTGTGTTCACACATACAATTTTTAGGATATTAAATATTAAGATTTTAAATCTATTTACTCTTCAATAAATACATAATGTGTTGTTTTTTGATTTAGAGGCTAATAGAATTCACCACAATTTACCAGAAAGGAACTTCCCTGCTCTCCATTTACCTATGCAGCATTATCAAATAATCTTTGTTTTAAACATTTAATGAATATGCACATGAAAATGCCAGCAAGTGAATAAAGAGTGAATCCGTGGGATTCCATCGTTGGGGCACAGAGCGCATTACGTTTTTTTGAAATTTGGCTTTTTGTCGCCTCTGTTAACTTGCGGGGCAATGCGGTCTAAGACAAGGTTCTCTCCTTGCCTCATGGCAGGCACCCACTGGAAATGGCACCTAAATGCCAGTACAGCACTGAGGCCTTTGGTATTTGCTCTCAGGGCAGAACACTGGCAGACAGAATGCTCCTCTCTACCTGTCACTGCGCCTAATACTAATGACAAGCCTGTAATTGAACACAGATGAGATGGAACAGTGACAGGAGCACCCCAACCAAAACACTAGCTTGAAAGCTTGAGCACTGAGATCTGTCTGTCACTGTTCTGTATGCGTTCAATACAGACCTAGCTGATGATTAGTATAAGGAGCAGTAAGGAGTAGTCACAAGTGGAGAAGGGGCACTGCCCTCTGCCTCAGCTGCAAACAAAATGTGCTGTGGGCCCTAGTGTGTAAGTACCTAAAATAACAATTTCTGAGTGAGCTGCCACTGCTGCTTTGGGGCCAGATAACATTTTTAATAATTCTGACTTACCTTGCCATGTATTTTTGTCTGAGGCGTTATCCTTTTCCTCTGGAATGAACGAGCCTTTACTAGCAGCAGTAGCTGTAGGGGTAAAAAAAAAAATTAACCCAAAAAATATTTTTTTTTTCAATATAAAAAGAGTAACTGCATCAGAGCACATTCTAGTAGCAACCAATCAAAATCTTCCTTATAGTAGATCAGAACTATTTCCTTATTGTTATTATAAATATATATATATATATATATATATATATATATATATATATATATATATATATATATATATAAGATTAGGGCATTTCTATTTCTAAAGCCCACCTTCAACACACAACCACTGCTTTTATAATAACCCTGACATTTCTCATATATATCATGCAGCACCTTATGGATCTATGGCTAGATCCATAGAATCCCTATAAACTAGCTACAGTAATAGTGATATTCATAACTATGTAAATATAATGCCAACACTCCTACATATATACGCACAGATATTATTTCCCAACCAGGCACAGAAGGTGGTCCATGCTACTTGTTGCTCAACCCAGAATTTATGCACAATGGGGAACATGCTGCAAACCAGCAAACCTGATTTCTCCAGCCAACGGAAATAACTGTCATCACTATCTGCTGGGCAGGTCAGCCCAGAAATTAGGCATAATTTAGTTAAACAAAAAGTTAACCTTGATGGTTATGTGTATTTTGTCAACCCTTGCTGCTATAACTATAAAAAGATACTATCTCACCTTCCTGCCATTATTGGGAATTTTATTGGAATTAAAATAATAAATAATAAAAATTAATCATTACAGAAAAAAATCAAACAAAACTGATAGCATCAATTAACAAAGCACCAAATCCTTATATTAACCCATCCTACTGATTTCTCCTGCCAACGGAAATAACTGTCATCACTATATGCTGGGCTACTAGCTACAATAATAGTGATATTAATAATATGTAAATATAATGCCAACACCCCTACACATACTCACAGATATTATTTCCCAACAAGACATAGAAGATAGACACATGCTACTTGTTGCTCAACCCAGAATTTAGCCACGCTGGGGAACATGCTGCAAACCTGATTTCTCCTGCCAATTGAAATAACTGTTATCACTGCTGGGCAGGTCAGCCCAGAAATTAGGCATAATTTAGCAAAACAAAAAGTTAACCTTGATGGTTATGTGTATTTTGTCAACCCTTGCTGCTATAACTATAAAAAGATTCTATCTCACCTTCCTGCCATTCTAAGTACTCAGACTGCTGCTCCCGACCTTGCTTACTTTTCTTTCTCACTCTCAATTTTCAGTTTCCCCACTGGGCTCCTTTTCCTTTCCCCTTTCCCTTTTCTCCATACCCACCACCTTTCAGTCGTCCCCTCCGCTGCCTTCATTCCTGCCATTATTGGGGTATGTGCTGCTGTCTGCTGCCCACTAGTCAGACCACACAACCAGCAATCCATCTTCAACTAACTGTCATCACTGTCTGCTGAACAGATTACCCCAGAAGTTAGGCACAATTTAGTTAATCAAAAATATAACCTTGATGATCATATTTTCTCAACCCTTGCTGCAATATACAGGTAACTATGAAAAGATAATATCTCACCTTCCTGCCATTATTGGGGTACATGCTACAGGATACTAGCGAGACCACACAACCAGCAGTCCATCCTCCTGATTCCTCCTTCCAACTGAACTAACTGTCATTGCTGTGGGCGTGGCTTCAGAAAGGAGGACTTCCTCCTTCCAACTGATCTAACTGTCATTGCTGTGGGCGGGACTTCAGAAAGGAGGGATTCCTCCTTCCAACTGACCTAACTGTCATTCCTGGGGGTGTGGCTTCAGAGGGCTGTGTGCATTGGCTGGTACAGCACGTGGGCAGAGAAAGTTGTACTGAATAAAAAGGGCACCCCATATTAACCCTTGGTTCCCATGCCCATTTGCAGCTATACCAGTGAATCATATTCACACATGACTAGAAACCACTTGCCTGACATATTGAGCCCATCCCTGACACACACCCCTCAACTAAACGTCTGTACAAAGCAGGGAGAGCAATAGCAATATGTAAGGATATCATCACATGTACAAATGTAACACAGCTGTACTGTACCCTGGTCCCTGAAACACAAAACTGCCTTCAAAATTGTTCATCTATTTTCCCATCAGCATACCTGGCTCGGCAAGTTTGTCAGACAAGTTCTATGTCAGCTGCTGGCTCCGCGGGCCAATAGAAAACAGGGGGTGTGGCTTTGCATAACGCAGCGCCGCCCCTTTCACTGGTTTTCAAGCCGCTGTCCCTAAGTTACTCCTTCACTAAGCAGCACTTGTTAACTACAACTCCCAGCTGCCTCAGCAATTCATTTGCTGTTTTACGTACCCCCTTTGGCAAGAACTAGAAAGTCCTGAGAACTCCACCCCCATGTCTCCCATGTGTCACGTGTATAAGGCAGTACAGTCAGTGTCCCTGTGGGGACAGCTTCCAGTAACACTCATTTCACCTGCAAAACATCTGCCTCCCTAAGGTTAGCTCTCCCCAATGTTAACATTCAATTATTCACACTGATTATTCCCTCGCTCCCTGTGTCATCCCTTATTTCTACTCTCTGCCCTGCGGCACCGCCCCTAACCCCGCCCACCTCTATCATCCCTCCCCATATGCTTCATGCACCCTCCTCTATCCCTCCTTCTAAGTTACTTGTATGTCCTGGGGACAGTTGTCTTTAATCCTACCTGAGGTATAGACATCTGCAGGCTCCTCCATGTCATTTCTCCTGCACGATATGTTTTCCCCTTCATAAGCCGTTTTTGCTTTCCCTGTTGACAGATAGTCCCGCCCCACCATGGCTACAGCCAATCAGAATCGATAGAGGGCAGTCAGTTTGATTGGCTCGTCTGAAACAGCAATAATGGAATACTGCTTGCTCATTGGATTACATAAATGTTCCCACCCTCTGCTGGAAGGCGATTGGCTGAGAGCTGCTAGGGCGGGGAATCTGAGTCATATAGTTTAGATGCCAATGAGGGCAGGAATACTGGATGCTGCAAGTAAGTTGAAGGAAGCCTGACACCAGACTTAGATGTAGAGATCATGGAGGGGGTAAGATCCAATGGAATAGGGCAGATACATGACTAAATGCTAACGTTGGGGAGGTGGGAATTGTGACAGAGGGAGAGAGCCTGTAGCACATACGTAGCTCATTCCTGAGTTCATCCTAAAATGGACTGTATTGACAGACGAGCTGCGCCAGTTTCTGTGTGTTGCTGCTGTCCTTGGCATGATGTTTGTTTCCAAATTGGGATATTGTAAAAATGGCAAGTTCTGTGGAATTTCTAGTGTTCTTTGCTTTCCTATTCGGCGAGTCGTGCAGTCGTTTTAACCCTTTCACTACCAGAGGATTTGGGAGGGTTTTTTTTGTACTTTTGTGTAATTACAAATTTATAGCAATCTATTCTTAATGTCTAAAAAATGGAAAAGTCAAAAATATTTGACTTAATATAACCACCTATCAGAAACCATTTATTTTATGCATGAAAATACAATTGTATACAATTTGTCCCATGACTCCCAAATGCGTCTATAAAAAAGATGTCGTTTTGTGGAAAGTTCTGACTTGTATATGTCAAAAAGCAACAGCAGTACTTTAGTAAAGGCCAAGAGAATTTGCAGACTTCAGAAATATAAAACTAACAGTAGGTTACCCTTAGGAAACTGGACATTTTTGGAATAAAATATATGACTAATCTAAAATGTGTAAATATGTCTTTCTACTCCTAAATTACCAAGTTTCAATGCTTTCCTAAAATTATCAGCTTTTATAAAAAAAAAATTGGAAACCTTGAAAAATATCCTCAAAGCTTCCAATTCAGAGGATCTTATCTCCTACAGGTCAATAATTAATGCATAGGCTTACCTAGGCTATAGGGGCCCGTGGGGCTTTTTAAGTTATTGGTTTCTTTAAAAAATATATATTTTTGCTGTGCTGGCTGGATCGGAGAAGATTAAGCAAAACAGTTTACGGCACGTGCATGTTTACACGTGCCCACTGGTGAGGAGGGTGGTGGCCGCTTGGTTACCTAGGGCTGCCGGACGGATTGGCCTGGCCCTGGGGGTCATAGATCACATCTAAAATCAAGTGCTTTGTAAGGCTGCAAAATGTATAGTTATTGCTACTTTGTATTGCTGATCTTTCTAATCAGGCCCTCTCCTAACCATATTCCAGTCTTGTAAATTAATTATTGCTAGGATAATTTGGACCCTAGCAACCGGATTGCTGAAACTGCAAACTGGAGAGCTGCTGAGTAAAAAACTAAATATTTCAATTTTATAATAGTCTAAAACAGACTGTAAGAACGTAATGTGTCCAGTAAACTACATCATAAGCTCATGGCAAAAACAATCACAATGTTAATGGTCTGTTCCATTGCCTGTGTTTTTATGTTAACATGGCAGATTCACTCCTGGAGCTACAGTAAGTGGAATATATTTTTCTCAGCTCTATTGGTACTGTTCATTATACGATAAATTGTGTGCTGGATGCTCTCTACAGAAAAATAGTCGTATTTTTATTTTATAAAAGCAGCTCAGTGTATAATCTCATCAGATATTCCTTTTTTTTTGTCATTTCATTCTGAATGTACATTTGTAGAATTTAACCATCAAAAATCCAAGTGCCTGCAATATTTAAGGCTGTGAAAAGCCACTGCAGTGAGTACTAAAAATGATTGCCTAGGTATCCTCAGTCTTCAGCAGGAATGACAGGTGAATCAACAGAAACCACCCCCAGTATCACATTCACTTAGGGGCCCATTCACTAAGTTCGAGTGAAGGAATAGAGGAAAAATAGTTCGAATTTCAAATGTTTTTTTTGGTTACTTCGACTACTATCTTCGACTTCGAATCGAACTAAAAATTGTTCGACCATTCGATAGTCGAAGTACTGTCTCTTTAAAAATTTCTTCGACCCCCTAGTTCGCCACCTAAAACCTACCGAGGCCAATGTTAGCCTATGGGGAAGGTCCCCATAGGCTTGCTAACATTTTTCTGATCGAAGGATAATCCTTCGATCGATCGATTAAAATCCTTCGAATCGTTCGATCGAACGAATTACGCAAAATCCTTCGATTTCGATATTCGAAGACGAAGGATTTTAATTCGGCAGTCGAATATCGAGGGTTAATTAACCCTCGATATTCGACCCTTGATACATCTGCCCCTTAGTGTTCCACATCAAACACAGGAAGACTGATAAGTCCCCGTAGCATTATGACGTTTACCTTGTCTGACCTCTAAGGGTAAAAGCGCATGATTTACCTGCTCATAATCAAGTCTTTTGATCTATGTACTCTATTGAACAATATAACTTATGACCCTTATTCTGGCTAGAAGTATTCTTGTAATCATATTTGTGCACACATATAATCCTGTGTGTGTAGTAAAAATAAAAAGACTTTTGTGTAGGCAGAGGTGTTGTGGGTCTGAATAAGTTATAAATTATGGGGAAGATTTATTCATTTTCATGTTTTGCCACAATTGCAGTTTTTAAGAAATCTAATTTTTCCCCATTTTTTTTTTTAAAAAAGTTAAATTTTTGCTGCCTAACTTTTATATTTATTTATTTCATTTTTAATATAGCTAGAAGTAATGTTGGTTATAATGTCTGAGTAATATTCAAATGTCCTGTAAATAATATGTGCTTTAAATAATGTTATAATATAATGTTGCAGATTTGATATCACTACTGTGTTACAGTATAGGGAATAATGTACAGGTATGGAACCTTGGGTTTTAGGGATAAGGAGCCTTTCCGTAATTTGGACCTCCATGACCTGTCTACTAAATATACTTTAAATATTATTAAATCCAGTAGGATTGTCTTGCCTCCAAAATTGATTCATTATCTCTTAGTTTACAATTACAAGGTACTCTTTTATTAATACAAAAAAAAGTCATTTTTAAAATTTTAATTATTTAATGAAAATGGAATCTATGGGAGATGGCCTTCAAAAGCTGTCTGCATAACGGGTTTTCAGATAACAAAACCCTTACCTGTACTTTCAAATACAAGAATATTCAAATTTCCAGTTTGTTTAATGTACAGAAGCTAAAGGGAGGCGGATTGCCTTGTACAGGGCACCAAACGCAAAGGAACTTTTTAACCACATTTTTACATTCCATTCACAATATTCAGAAACCTCTGAATTATCATTTTAAGCAAATAATGCAAATTTTTTAAAAAAATAAAATATTTCCATTTTCTCTAATAATAGTAGATTATACTTGATGGTAACTAATTTGCATGAATTCATATTGGTGGCAAAACCACTCTATTGGGTTTATTTAAAGTTTAAATTTTAGATTTTTAGCAGACTTAAAGGGGTTGTTCAGTTTTTTTCAGTTCAGTTGGTTTCAGATAGTTAACCAGAAATAGAGACTTTTTCCATTCACTTTCTATTTTCTATGCGTGACAGTTTTTATGATATTGAAGTGTAAAGTGTAATTTTTCATCTTCTAAAGCAGCGGGTGGGGGGGTCGCCGACTCTGTAAACTGTTCTAAATTGATACAATAGTTGATATCTGTGTCCCTGCTGAGCAGAATCCCTGAGTTTTAGTTAGATAGAAGTCTATCGGCACATAAGGTGAATTGTTGTGGACTAGGGGCATAACTACACAGGAAGCAGACCCTGCGGCTGCAGGGGGCCAAAGAGGTATAAGGGCCCGATGAGGCCCTAATTCTTATACAAAGGTCAACCTCTGGGCATTGTGGGGGCCTGAAAAAGCTGTGGGGCCCAGTAATATCTATTTATGCCACTGTAGTAGACTTTTACTAAATCTGTTTCACACACAGTCTTTATAAACGTTTTTGTACAGTTGTATACTGTATATATTTGAATTCCTTATCCTAACCTAATTTTTTTGGTTGCAAACAATACATTTATGTTCGGAGTCATTGATAAATCTGCCCTGCTCTAAAGCTGGCCATACACTTCCAGATCGACTCATTTGTCAAGGTTGCCAAACTAACAGATCTGAGCACTGATTTGGCCATCTACATGGAGCACCTAATGAGGCTGATCTGTTTATTGGCCCTGGGAATCAGATCATACACTGGGGACTACAGAGGCCTGCTGGACAAGTACCACATCAATGTGGTGATGCACTCCTCATCTGATGGGATTTTTAGGGCCCTATTCAAAGGATAATAAATTGCTGCAGACTTGTTCTGGAGAGTGGAGGGACCAATAATTATGACTTTGTAGTTGTCATGTTTATAGTAGAAGAAATATTGGTTTGAAGATGCACACCTACAAAACATAGGGCAGGGGGGTGCCATGGATGTCACTGCCTGTAGATATGGAGTGCTTTCTCTTCAGGTGTTTATCTTCTGGCAAAGAAAACACTAAGGGGGCCTTTATAGCATGCTGTGTAAAACACTGGAGAAAAACATTATCAGTGATGTTGCCCATAGCAACCAATCAAATTTTTGTTTTCTAACTCGTGGATCACTGTTGAAATCTATTTGCTGATTGGTTGCTATGGGTAACATCACCAGTGATGTTTTACTCCAGAGTTGTTCACTGCATGAGAAATATGCTTTTTTATTAAAAAAATGTAAAAGTAAAATTAACAAATAATGTGAAAAATAATTATTTAGCATGTAGTCAAATTAGGGTTGCCACCTGTCCGGTTTTGACCCGGACAGCCCGGTATTTTGAGGGGCTGCCCGGGTCTATACTTCCTGCCCGGTTTTCCAAATAAGGAAAACTGGGCGGGATTCCCTTGATTGACACGGCGATCGGCTGATCGCTGCGTCATAGCCCCACCCACTGATGTCATGGGTCCGCCCCCCCGCCCGGTCTTAGCCTATTTTCATGCTTGTGTTGCTCCCCAACTCTTTTTATATTTAAATGTAAAAAAAGGTTGGGGACCCCTGCTATAGGCAGTCACTATTTATCTGGTTGGTGTGGGCTGTTTGGGCCTTTGTGTACTTGAAATGACAGGTCTTTTTATAAATCCCACTCCAGGCCTGCCACAGCTACAGGGGTCATGACTGAAGCAGAAAAAAAGGCTTGGTTCCTACACATGCATAGACTGTCCTGGACATAAGGGAACTCATACAGTTTTGTTTTTAGACATATATACGCATTTACTCTGGACAACCAATATGGAATGCAGGTGGTAAAACTATCGGGGATTCTAAAAAATTCGATTTATAGTTTAGTTTATCAGAGGGGGCCCCAGGTTAATACTGGGCAGTAGCTGGAAATGTGTCTTCAAAATTGTGATCCCACATGCATTATCCTGAACCAGGCAGGCCTGGACACTTTCTGGTCTAGTTAGGTGTATTGTAATTAACTATATCCTGCAGGGCTCTATTTTCTTAATTCTTACTTTTTTGGTTATGTTGTCTGCTTTTGTCTTTAAGGTTTCTTCAGGTAAAGAACCCCTGGAGCCCTTTACAATGGAAAGGAAGATTCTGTGTGAAAGATGAAAGAAGCTGGACTCTAGAAATCCTAAACGTTGATACCAGGACAGCACAGAAAATTGACAATGGTAATATAGGCAGGGCCAGGCCAAGCCAGCCAGCCCCCTCGCACCCCCTGCACACATGTACAACCACAGGCACGCGCACGCACAAGAGCACATTGCCGGCAAGAGAGGACAAGGGTCATGACTAGGGGTAAGTGATTGTAGAGGTAAGTGCCTAGTGTCCCCCACCACTGTGCCCTAGGCACATGCCTCTTCTGCCTACCCCTACTTCTGGCCTTAAATATGGGCAACGTGTAGTTTATGTAATGCAGTTTTTGTAAATTATTATACTTTAGTCACACTCGTCCCATTCTAATACCCACAATGTGCAGTAACATTATACGGGGACATATGCACAGCAATGCTATACCTAGACCAAATCTCTGATACTATAGAACATCATTTTACAATTTGTGCTATCGACCTCCTAATGTACAAAGTAATATTCCATAAGCAAACCACAAATTGACTGCTTTTTGCAATTGCAGGTATTTTCTGGATAACATGGGAAGATCTACGAGTGGGATCTACTTGAGTGGAAACCAAAGTCTTTTGAAGAATCCACCTGCATACACAGGTATGTAACAGATATAGTAATATTCATTATACAGAAATTGAAAATGAGAGAATTCAAGCTAGACAAAATAATTATACTCTGGGCCTGTGGAACACTGGGAAAAACCCAGTAGGCCCCACAGGGCCAGTACCTGCTCCTGGACCCGAGTCTCACTCCCCAGACTTTCAAGTGGAAAGTTGAGGAGGAGGTAGAAAAGGGTACGGGGTGATGGTGAAGGGGACAGGGGGATGGGGGAGGTGGACTAGGGCCCTTGAAAGCACAACCCTGGTGAGCCCCTGCCCATCCCAGAATATCCTATATACAAAGTACTTTGTGTGTATCCAGAGATACAGTATCCTCATAACAGTCAAATAAACACATAAAGCAGGAATGTACTAAATGCAATCTAAAATGTAGTCATTTTTTTTGTGTGAGTGAATAGCGTGGTTGTTAACATGTTATTTTAATACTGTAAGTGTAATTAGGCTGGAACTGTCGATGCACTGGAAGGTTTGACCTGCCTGGTTAGTGCATTTATACTCTGAGGAAGTGCCATAGGGCATGAACCGCGTCAGTGGTGATTGTCATGCACTGTACCAAAGCTAACAAATTTTAATGGAACTAATAAAGTAACATAATTCTTCATAAATCAGTTATGTGTGATGTAGTGCATTTAAACTACTAGTTAATATTTTCATTTGGTGTCCGCACATGCCACCTACTTTGGTATATCTATGTATATTGGGCATCAAAATATTCAGTAGATCCTTGGCGTCAATATTTAGAGTGTTTTCCAATTGTATGTAAGAATTTATGTGGAATAAATGTGGCAAATTGCAATATTTTTAGGTGATCTTCAGAAATGTCATAAAAACCACTGCCTTTAGTGTAGCTTTTTGGATTCTTCAGAATGTGTAATTTACAAAAAATATATGCTTTTGCCGGGGTCTTTGCACTGTAGTTTGGAGCTTTCTGGATAACTGATCCCATACTTGTACTTTCATATGGATTTGTCTAATGGAAATGTGAAGAGCTACATGTATATTTATTTTACTTTTGATTTCTTTCCCCCAAGTTGTTCAGAAGCACGTTATAACCTCCAGAAAATCGAAATCCTTCCCAGCCTGTCGCCATTTCCGATTTTAAAGAGCCTATTACCCAGCATTCTATGAGGTGTGTTATGGTGTCACTTGGGACTGGCTAACTGCATGGCCAGTTAATGTTATTCTGTGTAGTGAAGACACATTACAGCATATGCAGACAGATACAATAAATTCATGATTGCATAGATATTTCCTTTAAGCACAATTACTTGGGAAAATATGAAGGGACAGCAGCAGAATGTCAGGAGCGCCCGTCTCCAGGGGCATCGCATCCAAGATGGTGGTGCCCATGACCCACGTGGGACAACCATGGAGCTCGTATAGGTAATGGGGAATGGGCTGGGTTTGTGTTAATCAGGTGCTTGTTTCAGTGTAACAAGCTTGTTTGTCGATCAGTGGCAAGTTTTATTTAGCATTTGTTAAAAATTTGCACCCCAAGCGGCCAACTAAGTAGTATGGGCCTCTTTTTGGCAGTACCCTTTACTTGAAAAATTCTTTGGCCTCAATTACAAAGAGGGGGTCAACTTGTGTAATTACTCACAGTCAGCTGCAGTTTGAGGCAAATGTTGTCAGTGTAGTGGTTCCCGGATACTCTGTCCTAGGCATCCAAGTATTGTATCGATAAGTCAAAGAGGTTAGGAATCATACACTTGGGCAGAAATTGTCTGCTATTGTGCTTTTATTTTTGTCCACACAACATGTTTCAGGCTGGCAAAGGCCCTTTCTTAAGTGTGTTCTAATTAGTGCACTAATCAAAAGAAAAGCACTAACTTTACCAGTGTTAAATCCCACCCAAAAAGCCTACCTCGATCCCCATTTCTGGAATATAACCGTGTTCATGCATTAACTCACTTTATTTGAATGGCACGGTGCATTTGTAAAACAGAGTGAGAAAGTGGGAAAACTAGCAGCCAAAGGAATATGCGCAGACTATATCAAGCTAAGTTTCTGTGGAGCATCGTCATCTGATTGTGGTGCCATCTCATTTGTGCTAAATCAGTACATGTATAGGACCTGTTATCCAGAATGCTCGGGACCTGGGGTTTTCCGGATAACGGATCTTTCCCTAATTTGGTTCTTCATGCCTTAAGTCTACTAGAAAATCATGTAAACATTAAATAAACCAAATAGGCTGGTTTTGCTTCCAATAAGGATTAATTATATCTCAGTTTGGATCAAGTACAAGTTACTGTTTTTTATTTCAGAGAAAAAGGAAATCATTTTTAAAAATTTGGATTAATTTATTATAACAGAGCCTATGGGAAACGGCCTTTCTGTAATTCTGAACTCTCTGGATAATGGGTTTCCAGATAACGGATCCCATACCTGTACCACAAAAAGATTGCTTTGGAACTAGACAATAACAACATAAATGATTATGGGGTGAAAGAACTTATTCCATGTTACAACAAGCTCACTGTGATCAGGTGAGGTATTTTACTAGTAAATCAACCATTTAGAAAGGTATCGGTTGGCAACTTTTACAAAATGAAAGCATTAATATTAGGGATGCACCGAATCCAGGATTCAGTTCGGGATTCGGCCAGGATTCTGCCTTTTTCAGCAGGATTCGGATTCGGCCAAATCCTTCTGCCTAGCCGAACCAAATCCGAATTTACATTTGTAAATTAGGGGCGGGTAGGGAAATCACATGACTTCATCACAAAAGAAGATTTATTTTTCCACTTTTTCCTTTCCTGACCGTAATTTGCATAAGAAAATTAGGGATTAGGTTCGGTATTTGGCCGAATCCCAAATAGTGGATTTCGTTGCATCCCTAATTAATAGCTCTCAAGAGACTAGGGATGCACCGAATCCACTATTTGGAATTCGGCCAAATCCCCAAATCCTTGGTGAAAGATTCGGCCGAATACCAAACCGAATCCAAATCCTCAAAAAAAAATATTTGTACACCCACTGACTTTAATGTATTTGGACCAAATAGTCACGCGTATAAAAACTGTCGCTCGGGGCAAAATTAACGTGCAATATAATTATTTTGACACTCATTAATTTCAATGCGTTTCGTGAATTTTTGCCGTTTCATGAAACGCGTCAGATTCGTCACAGGCAGTTAATCACTTATAGTGTTTTATTAGTTTAAAAAAATGTCAGCATATCACATGGCAGTGTCCTCTTTCTGTCGGCATACCCCTTGCTAACCACACCCTCCTGATGAGTTTTGCATCATTGGGCACTTGATCAGAGGTGGTGTGACTGGATTAGCTCATATCTTTTTTATACCTATCTTATTATATATATTACCATTCAGGGTGCCCTGTTGTATCCCATTTTGCCCATTGTTTGGGACCAAATCATTTTAGATGTGCTCGATTAGTCATGGATTTTACTTGATAGGCAGATTGTTGTTTTATTAATGCTACCAGTACAAAATGTTGATGGGGGGGGCCCCCGAGGTAACAGTCCCAGTGGGCCCAGGACCCCCAGTCCGTTTACTGAACATTACCTCTTGCGCCAGACTTGCCTTCGCCACCTCAGATCAGGTGAAGTGCAATAGAGTAGATAGGGATTGCTTCAAAAAAAAGTTGACATTTTTTCTAAGTCCCAAAAAACGCTGGCGTCTTAAGGGTGATGGGCTGAAAAGATCGTAAATTTTTTGGGGGTACCCTCCTTTCCCCTACATTTCCTAACATATGGCACCTAAACTATACACTGGGCACATGTATAGGGCAAAATAACAACTCTATTTTATTTTATGAAGCTTTCCCAGGCTTCTGTAGTGTAATGTATTTGCTGCTACATATACGTCCATTGTACTTTAACTTGGCGCCGTATGCAAATAAGGCATCGCTAGCGTAACTTCGCCTGGCAAAAGTGTGGCGAAGCCTGCATTAGCGCAAGTCCTCAGTTTAGTGAATTTGCCCCATAGATAGAGAAACCAAGAACCTCATGCCGTCTAGTTGACACCTTTTAGAATCCCCAGACCAGGGATCCCCAACCTTTTTACCCGTGGGGAGCAAAACCGGCATGAAAAAAATTCCATGAGGGTGCAAAATAAGGGCTGTGATTGGGTATTTCATAGCCTCTTTGTGGACTGGCAGCCTATAGGAGCCACTATGTTTTCAGTACATGTGATTTTTATCTAAAACTTCAAGCAAAAAATTGAAAAATAAGCATCTGCTTTGAGGCCAGTAACATCCAAGGGATCGGAGAACAACAGGTTGGCCTGTGAGCCACTGGTTGGGGATCACTGCCCTAGAGCATAGAACCTTCACCATGATCCAATGTTTCCAGCACCCCAGAAGAGAAGCATTTATTCTAATGACAGTGTGCCTTTAATAGAGTGTCACACAATGTACAATAGGGGCCGCGCATTCAAGCAAATCACTCACTACACAAAGGTTTGAGGCAAATGATTTATTGCATTAAAACAAGTACCGTGTAACCAAAGTGAGAGAGGAGAAGAGAATTATTCCTGTGTTCATGTCTTGTGACTGGGTGCACCACCAATCCCAGTCCCCTCAGCTAGCTGCCACATGTAACTGCATTATTACATCACATACACAAATACCAATTGAATGTGCTTCTGCCCGGGTTACTTTGTAGACTCAATAAGGCAATAACCTGCATTAAAAACTACATGTTTTCATGTACAGTACAGCATGGAGAAATGACATTTCATTTCACAAAAATAACAAGGGACATCCATCCAGCGTATCTGAACTACCACCTCCCACCATCCTCAAGAACAAGAACTCGTCAACTTGTATTCAATTTGGAGGGCAATGGTATACTGTTGCCAGAAAGTGAACTGCCTTCAATACAAATAGATGCCAATTTCCACTAATGGCATTAAAAAATACAAATGTGGATTGAGCTTCAGGTTGAACATCCCAGTCGTATGGCTTCGCCACAGCATGATGGCCAGTGTTTAATTAAGAAGTTCCCAGCTAAATCTTGTATTATAAACTGTATATAACTGTATATAAAACATTGTGGATCCCCCCACCCATGTCCATGAGGACATGCTTCTAAAGTGAAAAAAGAGAAGAATCTGAATATAATAATCCCAGTATTTTTCATTACAGCCATTTTAGATTACAGATTTCACATTATAGATTATTCCTTTTTTTTTCCCCCCAGTGGATTTTTTTTCCCAAAACCCCAAAAAAAAGGACATAGGTGGCCATTTAAAAGGGTTAGAAATAGGGTACCAGCTTTCCCTTTTATTTAAAGCCGTAGTACATATCCTTTGTACTTTTTTACCTTGGTTGATTGCTTGCAATCTCAGTGTGGCCGTCAGTCCTTCCACACAAGCCACAAACACTGTGAGCAAGCCCTGAAGTTCTGCAGTCCCAATTGCCTGATTGTAGTTGCACTGCAAATGCAGCTCTGTGATTTTTAAGCAGACTGCAGCCTTCAATGCAACTTTGAGGAGCTTTTCTTTAATAAAGGAGCCCTTATATATTGTTTTCCAAAGGTTGTCTATTTAAATGGTTATGCAGTGTCCCCGCTCATATCTATGAAATTGGGGCAGGTGCAAAAGCTGAAAGCCAAATCCTCTCCTCTCCTAGAATGAAGTGGCAAGAGTCACGCTCTCTCTCTGTATAGCTCTGCATTCCACTAGCACTAAATATAAGACGGCGATGGAGATTGTGTCACATTCAGAAGTAAGCAAGCTGGGGTGCCAGGGAGCTATTGGCAGGTGGCAAAATACAAGATCCCCATGTGTCTGACAGCTGACTGGCAGCAACTCTTCATTGCCTGTGGCTCTAAGCTCCATAGCCTCCTGCTTCCTAACCAAGGTATGTCCAAAGACGGGCCCCTGGACCAATGCAGCCCACTTTCAAATTACACCGGCCCTTCAGCTTCCATCATAAAATTATAATATGTGGCCCCCCCAAACACTGTGCAATCAGGGATCGCGTAGCCTTAGCAGCGTCTTGGACTGAGAATTAAAATAGGCCCCTGGCATTTATGTAAGTAAATAGCTTCTTTTGCATGTGATATTGTGTGCTTCTCCATACAGGCAGTACAGTGTTGGGCTTTGAAGTTTATCAGTGTTGACCTTCAGGAGACCCTGGGCCCTCTGGTTTCCAGAAAAAGAGCAGCGGTGGATTACAGGGTAACACCAATCCTTTCCCCTTTATATATGCATATTCCAAATCAGTTTGGATACTTGATCCGTATAGGGCACCCCACTTTGGGGTCTAACATTGAGTCAAGGGTCCATTCAGTTCATTTAAGAACGTTACCAGATATAAGAAAACATGCTGTATCAGTCCCTGGCGATTTGATTTCAAGCAGAACCTTACAATACCTAATTACAGATTAGGGATGCACCGAATCCAGGATTCGGTTCGGATACGGCCTTTTTCCAACAGGATCGGATCTCTCTCT